>NC_056725.1:1463265189-1463350189 GCF_019279795.1 Protopterus annectens
AAGATAAATATATAGAAATAGCAAAAAAACACAGCAATCAGAGCAGGAAGTCAGCTGTTGAAGCAGTTTAATGAAGCACAAAATACATATAAAGACAAATATATAGAAATAGCAAAAAACACAAGAGGAGCAGAAGTCAGCTGTTAAAGCAGTTTAATGAAACACAAAACACATACTAAAGACAAATATATAGAAATAGCTTTTTTTTTGCTATGTCTATATATTTGTCTTTAGTATGTGTTTTGTGCTTCCTTAAGCTGATTCAACAGCTGACTTCCTGCTCTGCATGCTGTGTTTTTTTACATATTTGCATGTGCCTGCATTGATGGTATGGATGGCAAAGATGTGGCACAGGTATCATCAAATGCATAGGGTGTGGTGTGGGGGTGCAGGAGGCCTAGGTTGTGCCAAACAGTTGACATCAGGTGTGGGAATCATGAAGGAGTGCTAGTCAGCTGGGCTATGGAGAGGTGCTGTGTATGTCTGTTGGTGACCTGCATGCGACAGTGATGTATGAGTGTGTGCGCGTACACAGTCAAGGCATGTGCTAGCCCTACACATGAATAAGTTGGACAGGTGTGGGCGGTACATGGCAGAATGGACAGTTTACTGTCTTCAGCCATGAACCCAGGAAATGGCTCTGCCAGGAGTGGCACTGGCACCACAATTCCCAGCGACAAATGCGGTGCCAGTTGCTGATGTTTACTGGTATCTGCTGGGCCCATGTCCCTCATGTGATCACCCAGGACCATGTGCCCATGACTTGCTATGTTTTGGTGTGGGCAGTACCCTCCCTTCTTTATTGCAGGACATACTGCCACTATGGGCGCATGAGTGTGCATGGGCACATGGATTCTCAGAGATGTTGTTGCTGACATATGCCCATGTGTCCAACACCCTACTCCCACCACATGTTCTAGCATAGACAATGTGCAGCCAAGGTCAGACAGTGTCTCACCCCACTGTCTGTCCACCACATCAGTGAAACGATGCATGGCGTCACCAATGTGGTGGAGGGAGTCACAAATGTCAGACAGTGATGCATCCATGATCCTGAGCATCCATCAAGTGCTGTGTTTGGAACATGCCTGTGCCTCCATGATGGAATGCAACATGTGTCGGGTGACACCTGTGACAGTTGATGAATGGGCAGCAGTCCTCCTTTGAGAGCCCTGTAAATCTGCCTGTGTGGGACTTCGCCAGCTCTCTGGCTATGACCAGTGTCTATGCTCACTAATGCCATTGTCACCACACTCTCCTGTTCAATGCTGCCACACTCTGACTATCCATATCTGTGGTCGCAGGGGGACTGGGTATGGGTGGGCATACTGATTGTGTGTGGGTACAAAGGGGGAGGAAGTAGGATGTCAACCCATGGGACAGATTCAGTCCCCAACAACCACACCTGTGCCTCACTATGGTCACCATCACCATCAGAGTCTGATGAGACACTGACATCAGGTTGTGAGTGGGACAAACTCCAACCCCCATGGTCACCTGTGAGAAGGAAGACAAAATAAGTATAATTACTACCTGCACTATTATGTATGGTGATCCACACACATACACACACATACAAGTGAGGTGCCACAACTACAGTACACATACCACATCTTATTTCTGATCCCATGCACAACACACATGCAGACTACAACATACACACACACAATATAGGCCAAGTAAACCACATACACTGCAGCTATGCCCAGTTAATGTTGCCACTACTATACACCAGAGAGATTAGAGATATGTCAGTGTATATGATAGACCTACACCTAAAACACAGTGGACCTGTCTTCAGCATACTATTGCCCTCTGCATAGCAGACTGCATGGACCTTCCCAAAAATAAGTGCAAATATGTTACAAATCCTACACATACACTACTGTAATTACCAATACAATGCACTGCAGTTAACCCCTCCAAGACTGAACATACAAGTAGTGTACTCTGGCTAAGCATATCAGTTGTGCATACAGCAAAATGGCAGCCCTTAATATTGTTTGGGTATATATGAGCCATACAAAATCATTGTCACACTAACTGGGTACAGGACGTTGGACTCTGGCCACACCTGACATACCTATGGAAAGGTGAGGGTAGGGTATTATCAGCAATAACAAATATGGCATTGTTACAGGATAATATGTGCATATAGCAACATGTACAGTAATTACTGTGATACTTCCTACATTGCTGACATTCTGAGTATGTGTGCACAGATGAGCATTGCAAACAACCCCCCCAATGTAACTTGACCTGACACCTGTATACTGGTATACAGAGACTTTTGTAGGTAATGCTCAATAACAGGTGATTGGCTGTGCACCAATCAGTGGCTCAGACTTGCTAATTGCATCCAGAACAGCTGGGCTGAAATTTTATTAGCAAATGACATGGCACAACAGTGCAATATTTAAGGCTGTTATGTAGGTCTTGGCTTCTTTCTAGACTTTGCGAAGGACCTTATTGAGGTGTGAAGACTACAGCATCATAGAGGGCAGGTACAAATGCTGTCCACTGTTGGGATTTATGTGGTATGTCCACAGTTTTGCATGTTATGCTTGGCCATTGTCAAATGACTTTCTGATGATGCGGCAGTTCAATGTTAATGTCGGGTGAGGGCAGTAAGGGGGGAGGCAGACGTGAGTATCATATGTCATATACATCAGAATATGCATGCTGCTGCAGTAGATGCTGGTCTATCAATTGTGTATGTTTGTAGGGGCAGACTTGTGATGCATGTCCCTGTCGCTTGTACTCTGTCCAACCACCCCTTCATGTATGGGTGTATTGTGGATACCTTGTTCTAGGTTGTTGTGAGGTATGGTAGGTCTGTAGCAGGTAGCTGAACATCCTGCTGCATATGTTGCAAGCTGCAGCTGGTGCTTTTTGCCAAGGACTCATAATGGGGAGTATGAACACATTGGAGAACAGCAAGCTGTATGTGTCAGTGAGGGAGCAGTGTCAGCTCTGCCATTACAGCAGAGCCAGGATGCGGGTACCCATAACAGTCCAGGTGAGGTATGTGTTTAAGGTACATATGTTATGTAACAGTGCCAATCAGAGCATGTTAGGAAACATATAGGTAGCCTGTAGCCTGTACATTTTTGTGCAGTGTGTCCCTACCTACAAGCCTTTGATGTACTAACATGGATAGCAGTGAATGCAGTAGTAGCAACCTGTTTTGGTTAAAATTTCAAGACTCAGTCATTATTAGTTGCATTCACAAGCATTTAATTGAAGTGCAACACATTGGATTCAAATCCAGGACTGTGCATGACAAAATGTACAGCATGCTAGGGATTTAACAGACTGAGCTACTGAGTCAATACTGCAACAGGTTTATTTGCAAGACATATGTGCATGCAGACTGTCTGTTGCACAGGAGTCACATTAGCATCTGTGTTTGGATGGGTATGACGTGTGACACTGAACTGCCTGTCATGATTTTCTAACCTCACTCTGCACTGACTTGTCAATACGTTTGTGCACAGAAAAGGTTTTGTGACAACTGTGCCAAAAGTAGGCGGGACAGTTGTGGACATTATACAAAAGTCTGTGCAGTAGACAGCTATACCTGCTATCCCAGGCCTCACATCCATCCATCATTATTTATTTGTATGTGTACTGGTTTGGTGTCTGCATCACAGTCCCAAGTACATTGCCAATTTTCCCATTATATATAGAAGCAGTGTGTCATTGGCAATCAGGATATATTTATGGAAACACATGTTTACTTCAGAGGTGAGTGGCCTACAATGCATTATGCTGTAATTAACACTATCCCAGGGTCAAGACTTGGCAGGGGTAATTATTTTGCAGATGTGCCTAACAGTGTCAGAAAAAGAGAATGTGATTAAAAAAGTTTTAAGCAGTTGTAAATGGGTTTGTGTGGCACACAGCACTGCTTAGCTCCACTTAAACCTGTGATAATTAAAAAAAAAAGAAAAGAAAAAAGGGGTGATAGGAAAGTGGTGAAATGGCAGCAAGCAGGGGAAAAACATACTGAAAGGCAGGTAGGGATGTGCAGGACAGATGTAGGAAAGGACCATAACTCTCCATTTCATTGACAGCAACACATGTGCAAGTTGTAGTGAATTTGGAATTTGGAGCCTCACACCCCAGAGAGAGGGGTGAGGGTGACATAACAAGACAGCATACAGGGGCAGTGTGTGATGCATGAGGGGATAAACACCTTGGACGGGGAGAGTGTTGTGGAATCAGGCAGCCATGTGCTCCCAGACGGCAGCAGTGAGACTGAGCTCCCACCCATGGGCAGTCAACACTGCTGCTTCACTGCACAGAAGGTGTCTGTACTGGGGGCTGGGTGCCAAGGACACCTTGCCACTCCAGGTTGGCCAGTCTGCCCTCAGTCCAGCACAGGTGATTTTCGTAGCCATGTTGCACAATCTTGTGCACCATCCCTGGTTGCTGTTGCTGAGTGACAAGCCTCCCTCCATGCCTGCTCCCAAGGGGACGGGCCCCATCTCCTGAGGCAGTTCCACCCATAGGTAGTGCAGGGTTAGCAGATGGTGCAGCACCAGGTAGGGTAGGCAGATCACCAGGAACAGGCCTACCTAGTCTAGCTATGGTGTTTAGGTATTTCAAAGTGTATAGATTAGTAATGAACAGAACATTTAGTTAGTTATAATGGCATGCCAGAAAGTTTCAAATAACCTAGTAACATCAAATTGCATAGCATATGGAACACAATAATAAGTGAAATAACCATCAGTATAGTAACAGCATGCCAGTAACAGTTACGGCATAAGGCTAACAACATAGGTAATTCAACAATGTATGTTAGTATGCAACCATTGTAATACATAACAATAATAAAACACAAGACCCAACATAATGTTTTTGAACAAAAGATATTAACAGTAAACCATAACTAATGTATAACAATAATAAATAATTATGCAGATAAGGGGTAGGGGGAACAGAGAAATGCAGTCCATCAATACTGGGCTATATTGTTTGCAACAGTACTCTTATATACTCTATAGATCTGCACTTACTTTATGTATACAAGTGCCCTATAGCTTCTGTAGGACATACATACCTCTCAAGCTATCCTTATGGTACAGTATAAGCTGATGTAATGTGACTGTGCTATTCACATAACTCATGTCCATGATACATCTGTGACTGAGGGACTAGGCAACAGTGATCACAGTCCATGACAGACTGACACTTGAGAGACATGTATCGTGCACAGTACAGAAAGTTTACGATTATCATGCCCTCATTGGCAGGCATGGGGTTAGACTATCAGCAGACATTTACAGACACAACAGGCATACAGCCATACCAAGATTATGATTTTATTTATTGTATTAACTTTTATTAGTATTGTACTTGTTGCCTTTATTTTCTGACATCTTATCACATTGCTGAGCAATGCTGTTAACACTCTGGTACATCGGAACACACAAATTATTAACACATTCTTATGGCAACTACAGCCATTTATTTACCTGTAATTCCTGTGGAGAGAACATCTGTTAACAATACATAACTGCTTCTATAATATTTAATAGTACTTGTCACTGGAGTCGAACACCGGTCTGTGTGTGACAAAATGTACATCACACCTATCATTTATCAAACTAAGCTACTGAGCCATTGCTGCATATTGATTGACTGATATGTGCCTAGAGCTCACCTGGTAACAATACATGACCTGGTAATAGAGGCAGAGTGTTATACAAGTCTGCAGTGACACTTGAACACACATGCATGAGATCCATGCATAAAAGAGGTTGTAGGTAAATGGTGGATTAATATATGGAATGCAAGTGCAGACAATAAACCCCTAGTGGGTGGGAATATCTGTGATGTGTACAAACCATATCAGAGTGCTGGGTTGGCTACCTGACCCATATACAGTTGCAGATGGTATATTTGCAGTCTACAGCTATTATAGTTTCATATTTCATACTTGCCTGCAGCAGTGTACCTAAGAGCAGGAATGCGTATAGCTGAAATGCAATGGTTAACACAAGACAATCCTGACATACACAATATACCCTGGGCTTTCCTATTATTTCTTCAGACCTTATTGCAGAACAAATATCATAATGCATTATATCTTGGAGTACCGCTCCACATCTACAGTTTAGCAGAACACTTTTTATTAGCTAACCTTCAGTCACTTACTGGTATTGTTTGTGTTTTTACATCACAGCAGATGTAATACTCAATTTCATGACCAACAGCCCAAAACATACACACATATTGCACAACACAGCTTTATTAGGGATGACTTTATGCAGTGATTGCTATATATTTTGAGTCTTTATTGAAGAACAGTTCATATAATCCAGATGTTGCAATACAGCTGTAATTCCACACTTTATACAGTAGAAACATGTATTTCCTTCACATTATTAATGTAGTAGAAACTTGATTCTCTTAACATTAGTAATGCAGTAGAAACTTTATTTCCTTAACATTATTACTGCACTAGAAACTTTATTTCCTTAACATTGCCAGGTTTCAAGCTTTCATCTTTATTGAACTGTACCTGGCATTACTTACTTATTTCAGCCCATGTCTATGTCCACATTCATTGCAGTACAATCAAAACTGAATATATCTAGTGGCAGTTACTAATTTATTCCTTCTTGTTTAAATGACTATAGATTGCAAGTTACATCTGTACTCACCACACTCATGGTGCAACCTAGCCAGGCACTCTGCATGTTTCTCTAGGTTGCAAGCTCTCTCCTCTGCAGCTCTTGGGAGAGAAACACACCATTATGCATACCTGTCTATCACACATTCAGAGTAGGTTTTGGTAAAACAACGATAACAATACTTATAAACTTATTGGGCATTCCCGTGTCAAGTATCTTGGACCCAGGTGGTGAAGAGATACCCCTTACAATGTTTCAGGTCATCATAATGATGATGCACCTGCTCATCTGTGCTGGGGATACCAGTTGCACTAGTGAGATTACATGCCAGCCAGTCCCAGCCCCCGACTTGTACTTCAATCCCTGGTACTGGCCCTGCAGCAGCCTGACATCATGGTATTTAACGAGGAGTCCAACCATGACCCTGGACTCCAGAATGCCCCAACACTGCACCCGGAAGCACACACCCTCTCCACCTCCTGCCATAGTTCCTGTCAAGTTCATACTCCAACAGGTTATGGCTGTATTCCCACCTGTTGCACATAAGGCTGTTTTCCTGCCCTTTACTGTCATTGGGCCATTTTTAAAAATGCAGCGCTTCACTTAGCACTGCACAAACCTGCTGAGCTCAGCTGAACAGAGCTTAAACTGGCAATGCTTAGCAATATATGCAAACCAGCTTAGCAGGGATGAACAGTGCTTAAACGGCCATAGCTTAGCAGTGCTTCTCACCACTTAGCAATGTGTAAACCAGCCAAGCACTGCTAAAACATTCCTGTTTTAAGCAGGGTTTGGCAAGGCTTCACTGTGCTTAGTGAAGCTTAGCTGGGTGCACCAAAGCGGGATTGAAATATAATTTTCATATTGTGTATTGGAAATTTAAATGCCTAATAACATGTCTCTCTATACATAGAATATTCAATCAAGGGTTTAAGAATACTTGACATAATGTGTATTTGCAAAATACATGCTTAATAATCTGTGTATTTACACAAAATTCAATCAGGGATTTAATAGTGCTTTTCATAAAGTTATATTTGCAAAATAAATGTAATAACCTGTCTGTGTAATCAAACAAAATATTTAAGTGTAATTTGGAACAATCCTCAAATATGTGTTTTTGCAAAATAACATGCTTGTAGATTCAAATCCTTTACCTAATGCACATAAGGCTGTCACTCTAACCATTCAGCTATGTGGCCATGAGGATTGCTGCTATACATTTATATAAAACTCTCCACTACATTTAAGCACTGCTGAGCACCATGGCACATCATGGAAACACACTTAGCTATGCTGAAACTTGACCTTTCCATTTACTGTATAATTAAATGTATCCTGTTTCTATTTTTAGATGTCTAGCACATGTCCACTGCTGCACACCATGCCGCACTGTGCAAACACAAAAAAAGTTTTTTTAAAAATATACAACTAGAAATTATTCAATTTCATTTTTTTCAGTTGCCTACAGTGATATGCTGTGCTTTGACAGTGCAGGGGGTGTGTTACTCATCTCTGGACACAGTAACCCACTCCCTACACTGATTCAATAACCATGTTACACAGCTCTCACTCAGTAATGGGCCTTCATTGTTATGCAAGGTGTGCTGCCGAGGGGGTTCTGCATACACAGCCATAATACCTTCCATGTACGCCTTACACTATGCCTACACAGATTTTATTAAATCCACATGTAAGTGTTAATTAATATACTATAATATAAATTATGATTCCATGACAAAAGTCCAATATTCTCAATTGTAAATCCCTGAACTGCAAATAGGAAAGTGTGATCAACAAAGAAATCAGCAAAAAACAAAAACTTACTGTAATTCTGTTTAAAGCAACCTTCCTGCTTCCTCCAGCATATGGAGCCATGCTCACCACAGCCCTGTGTCTTATATGCACTAACTTTGAGGTCACTGCATCTTAGAGTAAAGGAAATGTTTCAATGCACAGCATTATTAGTCTTTATAGAAATACAGAGTTGCACTATACTGATTTATGTTCATAGCCTCACAGTTACTACTCTCAGATATACCAATGGCATTTGCAGAGTACACCATACCTTCATATGTGGAAAGTAGTAGAAGTAATACTACTTGAAAGGTCATGTTAGCTACTAGCATTTAGAACTAGAGCAGGTGCTCGTGAGATGGCATACTGTGATGTATGTCATAAGCATCTTTCCCACCCATGTGTGCCAGCTCCACATTTGAGAGATAGCTGAATCCCCAAGATGCAGTGTGGCTTTGCCTCAGTAAGCACATGGTCAGAGCAGTTACAGGTAATTACCCAATACAGACATGCCAGAGGTGAACTAGCATTCCTCTGCTTTACCCATTCATGCCTGTGCTGCATATCAGTGAGTAAGTGAGTGCAATGATTAATGGGTTGACATCCCTTTTAGAATTATTTCTTCTGTAATGTACCCCTAGTGAGTGTTAGATTAGGCTATGCCTTCCTGTAATGCTGCACTGGGTTGAGTACATTATAAGATAATGAATGAAGGACTGAACAAATAATGTCATACAAGCTAAATACAGGTGCTTCTATGTAGACATCTGATGACATGTCTTTGGATATGGTGATCACTGTGGTTAGAATATGAAGTACTGGAAACATGTTACAGTTGGTGCAGATGCTGGCACAGAGTAGCACATAGACACTCCAGTGGTTCATGCATAGTAAATGCTATCATTAATTACAGTACTAGTGTATTCATCAGATGACAGTACCTGGCTATTGAAGATGCATTTGGTTATCTATCCACTAAGAATCCGGGCATAACTATATGGGTGCCAATATGATGTTTACAAAGTATCTCTGGGTAATGGCTCCTTGACAGTGGTCGCTGTACTGATACATACCTGTACTAAAATATATTGGATGCTATACATTTACCTGCTGTATTAGCTGCACATCGGGACTGGGTGCAGCCCCTAGTCCCAAAAGTTGCACAATCTGCTGTGATGCCATGATACAACTTTCTTGAGTAGCCTTTTTATCTGCAAGATTATGAAAACATGTTTGGGCTGTCAATGACATGGGACCATAAACATTCACATCTGCTGTAACGTGTACCTTACAGGTGTTTCTAATGTCCCTGCATGCCAGTATGGATAAAAAAGCTGCATATTTAAGTTCCAGGCTTTCTGCATGTGGGCAAGGACTACCCCCTCATAAAATTATCCATGTATTTACATGTTCCTTGAGATCTCCTTTGAGGGCTCATGCTGTAGTTTTGACATGGCACACATAATTAAATAATGTGAATCCAGACTGTTGCCTATGTAAAGGCTTGAACTATGTCATCAATTACTGCACACTAGTATATGCATGATATGTAATGGGATATCTGCCATTTGATGAATATTTACTGGTCAAATGCAGTCTTCCCAGTCTCAGCTCATTACAGTTAGATGTTTCAAGATGCTTTACATTAGCTATTATATTAACTGGCTCTACTACAAGATTAAAGATATATCAGAACTTTATTGAACCCTTAAGGATGGTTGTGTAATTTGTTAACCACGGGGTTAGTATATATAAACAAAGAAGAAATCCCTCCTCCACACAAATTTGTTATTGTTGATATATGCAGCTTTCCTGGTTGTGTTTGAGGATTTTGATTAGTCTACATTTAGCAAGGTATGTACAAAACTTTCAAAATGGACATGATACAGAACATAAAAAAGCAGCATGAATTATTACTGCATAGTGCAATTAGCTGTGTGGAGAACTTTCCCACTAATAGGTTCATAGGTTCATAGGTTGGTACTAGGCTATCGGCCCTAGGGCCTATACAAGCCTAGCCATAAAAATCCCCTGGATATTTCTTCCAACAATATTTACTTCTCTGGAGCCCTGTCTAGCAGCGCGACTGACATGATCCCCAGGGTGAATTTCCTATCTCCCATCCAATCATCAAGGTTCCTTTTGAGGAGGGCCAAGGAGGTGCTCTGCTTGACATGTATGGGCAGTCTATTCCAGAGTATGGGGAGTCTCTGGGTCATGAACCTATCCCTCCAGCATGCTTTGTTTATTGTGATGACAAGGTTTTGATCCCTGGAGCGTGTGGCTCTGAGGAATTGGGATTTCTTTAAGTGGAGCATGTCCAACAGCTCAGGGTTTGACATGGCCTTGTAAGTTAAGCAGAGATCACCTCTGAAGTAGATGATATACCACAGAGTATAGCTGGAGTTTTTTAGACGGTCAGCATATGGCATCTGCTTCAGGCCTGTGATTCTTTTACTGAGGTATTTCTGTGGCCTTTCCAGCTGTTGCAGATGTCTTGTGAGGTAAATACCAAATGGGGCATTATACTCTATAATGGGTCTAATGAGGGATGAGAACAGTGGGACAATGACCTCCTTTTTTCTGGATGAAAAGCCCTTAGTGATGAGGTGTGCCACATAGAAGGATTTCCTGACTGTTGTGGCAATGTGGTTATCGAAAGTGAGACCACTGTCCACCTGTGTCCCTAAGTCTCTCATCATACTTTCGATGTTTAGTGTACTGCCACCTATGTGGTAATTCATGGGTACATGTTTCTTTCCAAAGGGGATAACTATACATTTTTTGGCATTAAGCTTGAGCCCATGGCTCTGGCACCAGGCATCTGTTTCTGTAAGGCCCTTTTGCAGAATATTCACATCATTTGGGGATTCAATAATGGCTCCCAGTTTGCAGTCATCTGCGAACTTTGTTAGCCAGAGTCCCTTAGTGTTGGCCTGTACTTCAGAGAAGTAGATGCCAAACAAGAGTGGTCCCAGGACTGAACCCTGAGGTACTGCACTTGTCACTTGTCTGGAGCTGGATTTGGAGTCGGCTACTTTTACAGTCTGGGTTCTGTCAGTAAGCCAGTTGGCAACCTATCAAGTGACGTAGGGATTTATGCTCAGCTTAGTAACTTTATCTATGATTCCAGAGTGTGGGATGGTGTTGAAGGCCTTGGTGAGGTCCAGATAGGCTGTGTGGACCGCCTTACCATTGACCACAGCTCTGGAGACTGATTCGAAGAAGTCAATCAGATTCAGGAGGCAAGATCGGCCCTTCACAAACCCAAACTGGTGGGGTCCAGTGTTTGAAGGTTGCCAATGTCTTTGTTTATGAGTTCCATGATAATGCGTTCCATGCCCTTGCAGATCAGGCTTGTCAGACTGATGGGACGGTAGTTCCCGGGATCCATGGCAGATACCCCCTTGTGGAGTCGGATAACTGTAGCTGTGCGCCACTCAGTGAGCATGAAGCCTGAGATGAGGCTATGATTAAACTTGACATTTAGGTGAGGTGCCAGTTCATTTTGTAGTTCATGTAGTAGGCAGCCTGGTATGTCATCTTGTCCCATGTATGCTGTATTCTTAGCTTTGGAGAGTGCGGTTTCTACCTGTGTGACCATGATTACCGGAATTTGGCAATCTTTTGGTATTGAGATGGGCCCTTTAGGGGATGAGAGGGGGGTGAATTTGGCACTAAATCGATCTGCCAGGATATTGGCAATATCCTTGGGATCAGTATATTTAATGCCATTCTGTTATAGCTCAGAGCAGATCTGAGCATTGCCATTTAGATTCTTGACATAACTATAGAATGCCTTGTGGTTGTCTTTGGAATCTTTGGAAAGTTTATTTTTGTAACTAGCTTTTGAGGATTTTATGAGGGATCTCAGCTTCTTACTGAGGTTGCTGAGGGCGTTTTTTGCATCCTGGAATTTTCCTCTTTTCTGCAAAAGTTTCTTCCTTCTGTTGTATAGTTTGTTTATAGCAGGGGACCACCAGATTGGCTTCCATTTTTTTGGAGAAGAGCATCTTGGTACTTTTTGGGATGGCACGATTCATGCATGAGTGGAAGTGCTCGTACAGTGCCTTAGTGTAGGATTCTGCAGTCGAACTTTCAGATCCCATCTGCATGGGTGTCATGAAGTTTGTCACTTCTGACTTCAGTAGCATGAAGTTGGCTTTGGAGAATTTTTTTAAGAAGGTTTCCTTACTGGGGGGTGTGGGTGGGATGTGGATGTCAAAGGTGATTTGCTTATGGTCATACCTGACCAATGAGGGGGTGACCACTGGTGTGGAGCATCTATCTCCCATGAAGGTAATGACCAGGTCTAGGATATTGGAGCCCCTGGTGGGACAATGGATTAGTTGATCCAGGGTGTTGGAATTTATGAATTCCAAGAACCGTTGGGAAAAGGAGTTGGTTCCCGAGTAGTTTTCCCAGTTAATTGCAGGGTAGTTGAAATCACCCAGTATTAGGGTGTTTGGTTGTATCTTAATATTTTCCAGTATGTTTAGAAAGGTGTAGTGAGAATCATGGGGCATGGTGGGGGGATCTGTAGCAAGCTACAATTTGGATTGCAGTCTTACCTAGTGTTAGTTGCACCTGGAGAATTTCAGATGCATTGTGTTGGGCAACTAGCCTGGAGGTGTGAATATCCTTGGTGGATATGGGCACTCCTCCACCTTTGGTGTTTCGGTCTTGGTTTTGTGGCTGAAAAGTGTGGTAAGAGTTGTAGCCTGGTATTGCAGTGGTGCTCTCTGGAGCCTTGAACCAGGTCTCAGTTACTGCACAGATATCGATATTCTCCATTTTTAGGAGTGCCTCGAGAGAGTGCATTTTGAGGTTTATACATCTAGCATTGAGTAGCATTACCTTCAGATTTTGCATGCTTGTATCTGTTACAGTGGTGGTTTTATCCTTTGAACCTTGTCTAAAAAAGGCACTATGGGGTGGCAAGAGCTTTAGCCAGTAACCTGAATCACAGGGGTGACAGGTGCAGACCATCTCTGGAAAAGCACCGTGGTTTGTCGATCATGTCTTCCCAGGCAGACGGATACTGGATCCCCTTTGAATGACACCAGAAGCTTAGCCAATTGTTGAAGTCAATCATTTTGTCCTTATGCTGTGGTATCATTCTGGATGAAGGCAGGATGCTACTCAGGATTTGGGGCATACCTGCCTGGGCCACATGATCTGAGAGCTCTTCCATGTCTCTTTTCATGTAATCCAGGGAGGTACATCTCAAGTCATTCACTACAACATGGACAATGACAGAGCCATATTTATACTTGTTGTGGGGTGACTTGAGTGCATGCATTATGTGGCAGATCCTGGCACCCGATAGGCAGCTGACTGTAATTTACTCCTTGTTCAGCCTGATGAGTGGGACATCAGTGTGCCTGACTATAGAGCCACCTATGACTAAAGTGTTGGGTACATTGTCTTGCCTTAGGGGCTGTTGTTGGGTGGCACACTGGTGTTGTGAGCTATGTGTCACTTTGGTTGTGAATGGTGTTTTTTGGCTTTTCAGCTTCAGAGGTCCTTGTTGCTTGGGCAGGTTAATGTTAAGGGCCACCATATATGTGGGTTCAGTGCTGCTATATGTGGGTGTTGATGGTGTGGGTTTTGAAGGGCTATGAGTTGCTTGAGGTGTAGTGCAGGTGTTAACCTTCTGTTCTTGACTGTCTAGCACAATCTTGGCTGGAGAGAGCTTTGCTTCCAGTTTGGCTATGTAAGTGCATCTCTCGCAGGTTGTAGTGTTGGGTAGTAGGAGGAGAGGATTGTCTGTGTACATGAGGCAGTTGTCGCATTGCCCCAGCATGCCCAGATTCACCAGGTGGACAGGAGAAATCACCGGAAGCTGACCCTTGGACATGCCTGTTTAGGTGCTTTTATTGTAAAGTATAAGAGCTGTTTTCCCTTACCTTTGCAAGGTACTTTGCAATTATAGGCTGTTTAGTGCCTATGTTTAATTTCTCCTTATTGACAAGGAGAGTTGAGTGCTTGTATCAGTTTCAGGCTTCCTAGTGCTTTCCAGCAGGTTCTAGAGTAAGTGCTAGTCACAGAGTTCAGATTTTATTGCTACTACTGAGAAACCAGCTAGTTCTAAGGGAAAATTTGAAGAGCAGACTTTCTGGAACCTGGAATAGTTTAATTGTAACCTTGGAGTGCTGAACAATGCGAAAAATGTGCAAACACATGCGTTTTTAAGCCAGAAAGTTGAAATGGATAGAAATCAGCCCAAAACGTCTAATAAAATTATAATTTCAGAGCTGGAAACCCCTCCTCTAGCATTAGATAGGAAGTACAATGCTCACCACTCCCACTGGTAAGCAGTAGGACTTCCCTCTACCACAGCAAGGTCTGGATAGCTCTGAACACAGAAAATAAAGTCCTGAGACAAGCAAAGCCTGGGATATGGACTAGCTAAGAAAGGCGGGAAACGAGCAAACACGATAGCATTTTTTTTTTTGTTAAAACAGGCGAAACAATGCAATAATACAGTAAATAAACACAGAAAAGGCTAACACACTTGAGTGGGTTGTCCTAAACAGTAAGTGCAATTAAAACTCTACAAAATTAGCAATTTAAAACTTTTTAAATGAAGCAAGGCAAGTGCACAACTGAAAAACAATTTAAGAGGCAGTAATACAGCAGAATAAGTAGCTAGTCTACATATACAGAGAAGTCTATATATACAGAAAAGCAGCTAAAACACACAAACAATTCAGATGCAGTGCAACCTGGAGCACTTGAGATGTAGCAATATTAAGGCAATTACAGTTATAATAAATGCTCTAAAATATACTCTATATTTCCAAAATGTTTGAGAAGCACAGTCAGAACACAAGGAAATTCAGGCATTTTTTTTGGAAGGGAAAAAGGAGAAACAGAAGGCCTTCTCAGATGTTCTCTCTGTATTAGGTAGAATGAGCTAATGACACTAGACTGGGAGGAGTGTCCCTGATCAAATTTACAGTAGGGGCGGGCAACTGCAAAGTCACCAAGTATAACAACAAGACACGGACAGGAAGGGAGGGTGAGGACCAATACTAAAGCTATTAGCCTAAACTCTTTAGGCAGTAAACACTACAGAAAGCCACAAAGTGAAAGTTTTTTAAACAGATAAAGGAGCAAGGAGACTCTAGAGAATGCTTTTAACTGCAAATAAATCAGTTACCCGTGCAGATTAGTTAATAGCAATAAAATGCACTAAAAACTATGCAGCAGGCAATAAAAAGTGCTATATATATAAATTGCTAGAAACAATAATCAGTATAAATAATCCAAAAAAACCAGGATACTTATATATCTCAGATCAGAGTTGTAGTCAATGCCCCTCCTCCACTCTGCTCGGTGTGTATAGACAGAAATCCTCTCAAAGTTAGGGCTTAAATGCCAGAAGATGCAACATTAGACAACTTTTTTTTTAAAAAAGCACAAAAGCACCAGCCCCCACTAGCCAGCAGCCAATTAACACAATCTAGCCAAGGTAAAGAAAAGCTTCTGCTAATTCAAGATGGCCTGTCCATGTGCTTTGAGCAATCACCATAGAGATAAATAGGCCCAGAGCCAGCAAATCTGAACTAGGACAATACTAAAGATATTAGCCTACACTCTTTAGACAGTAAAACCTACAGAAAGCCACAAAATGAAAGTTATTAAACAGATAAAGGAGCAAAGAGACTCTACAGAATGCTTTTAACTGTAAACAAATCAGTTACCCATGCAGATTAGTTAATAGCAATAAAATGCACTAAAAAATATGCAACAGGCAATAAAAAGTGCTATAGATAAATTGCTAGAAACAATAATCAGTATAAATAATCCAAAAAAAAACAGGATACTTATATATCTCAGATTAGAGTTGTAGTCAATGCCCCTCCTCCAATCTGAATGGCAATATGTGTAGCCAGTGTGACATAATGCACAGGAAAGCAATTTGAAAAATGTCATGATTAATGGGGTGCAGCCAGACAAAAACTAGCACCATGGAACAGTCAGTGTCTGTGTATGCTACTTTTAAGACAGATCCTTAACTTGGATGGCTCATATGTGACTCCAGAAAAAGTCAAAGGCCTAGTTGTAAATGAACTAGCAAGCATGTTAAGTATTCTTAAGACCACATTCATACTTGTTTTCCAGGTAATGTTTACATGTTTATCTTCCCATCATTGCAGTGATGTATACCTACAGTGAACAGTACCTGCATGATTGTGTATGACCAGCATTAAAATGTTGCAGCTACTGTATAATCATACAGTAACTGATGCTATTTTCTTATTCCCTGAAGCAACTTCTCATCTGTGTAATATAGTCCAACTATGGAAATAACTTGGGAAACTACTTAAGTCTTGTTATTAATAATGGCACACAGAGACACCATGGCACAAATATATCTTGAGAGGCAAACTCTCCAAATCATGAGACAGAGGCATATATTATTTTGTAGGACAAACCTAGTGGTATGCTGTTCTGCAACACGGGAGGAAGAAGCTGAAGATATGCAATTGATAAAAAAACCCACAAGACAGGTAAACCTATGTCACAGGTACAAAAACATGAAATGGTACCATTTCTCTTTATCATAATGAACTAAAGACACATGCCTTGCCAGTTTCCCAGGCTTTAGTCGTAACCATCTATGCTGCATTAGCGTTTATACTAAATTATAGTATGAATTATTATTCCATGCTATACTATACTAGGGAAAAACAGCCCATCGTGACTGCTATGGCAATATAACTATGCACAACTGTACAGTGTTTTAACATACACACACACACACACACACACACACACACACACACACACACACACACACACACACACACACACACACACACACACACACACACACACACACACACACACACATATATATATATATATATATATATATATATATATATATATATATATATGTATATAGGTTCATAGGTGCATAGGTTCATACTAGGCTATCTGCCCTAGGGCATTTATAAGCCTAGCCAGAGTGTGTTTGGCTTTTGCCACCCATTTTAAATGAATTTTGCTATGCCTGTTTTCGAGGTTAGTATACTGTGCCTCTGTCTAACAGTGACACAGAAGGGATACCCGGGGTAAACCTACTATCTCCCATCCACTCATCAAGATTCCTCTTGAAGAGAGTCAATGAGGGACTCTGCCTAACCTGGACTGGGATTTTATTCCAGAGTGAAGGGAGCCTCTGGGTTATGAATCTGTCCCTCCAGCATGTCCTATTTATTTCAGTGCTGAGGTTCAAGTCTCTCAATTGTGTAGCTCGATGGGATTTGGAATTTCTGAGGTGCAGCATGTCCATTAATTCCGGGTTGGACATGGCTTTATACGTCAGGAACAGATCGCCTCTGAGCAGGCAGTATGCCTCTGAGTAGAGCTGGAGTTTCTTTAACCGGCAGCATATGGCATCTGTTTGAGCCCTTTGATCCTCTTGGTGAGGTACTTTTGGGGTCTTTCCAGTTGCTGCAGGTGTCTGGTAAGGTACATCCCAAAAGGGGCATTGTACTCAATTATGGGCCTGACGAGGGATGAGTAAAGAGGCACGATGACCTCCCCAGATCTAGATGTGAATCCCTTCATGATTAGGTGGGCTATATAAAATGTTTTTCTAACCACTTTGGCCACGTGGTTGTCAAATGAGAGATTGCTATCAACATGGGTCCCCAGGTCCCTAATTACTTCTTCCATACTTAATGGATTACCTATGTGGTTATTTGTGGGCACTTTGTTTTTGCCAAAGGGGATGACTATACACTTTCTGGCGTTTAGCTTGAGGCCATGGCTCTGGCACCAGTTGTCTGTTTCTATGAGGCCCTTTTGTAGGATGCTTGTGTTGGCTGGAGAGTCGATTATGGCACCCAGTTTGCAGTCATCTGCGAACTTGGTCAGCCACAGTCCTTCCATGTTAGCCTGTACCTCCGAGAAATATAGACCGAACAAGAGAGGTCCCAGGACTGAGCCTCGTGGGACACCACTTGTAACTGGTTTGGAGTCTGACATGGCTCCAGCAATTCTAACCATGTGGGTTCTGTCCTTGAGCCAGTTTGCAACCCATCTAGTGACATAGGGGTTTATATTTAAGCTGGTGATCTTATCTATAATGCTCGAGTGGGGTATTGTATCGAAGGCTTTTGCGAGGTCCAGGTAGGCTGTGTGGACCACCTTCCCCTTGTCAATGGCCTTGGTGACTGTTTCAAAGAAATCAACCAGGTTTAAGAGGCAGGATCTGCCCTTAACAAAGCCGAACTGGGTAGGATCCAGTGTCTGTAGGTCCCCAATATCTTTATTTATGAGGTCCATGATGGTCCTTTCCATAGCTTTGCAGACCAAGCTAGTCAGGCTTATGGGGCGATAGTTTCCAGGATCCGTTGAGGCACCACCTTTGTGGAGAGGGACCACTGTTGCTGTACACCACTCTTTGGGTACATATCCTGTAGTAAGGCTGAGATTGAACAGTAGTTTTATGCTTGGGTTTAGTTCTTCTTGGAGTTCATGTAGGACGCAGCCCGGGACACCATCTCGTCCCATTGATGCTGTGTTTTTTGCTTTGGAGAGGGCGGCTCTTACCTGAGCTCTGAGATGTCAGGGGGGCAGCACTCTGCTGGGATAGATATTTGCCCTTTTGGTGGGGAAGGAGGGGGAGAAGTTTGCGCTGAACCTGTCAGCTAGGTTGTTGGCAATGTCTGTGGGTTTGGTGTATTTTTTGTCATTTTGGACTAATTCTGAGCATATCTGGGAATTCCTACCAAGGTTCCTAACATAACTAAAGAAAGCCTTGTGATTATCCTTAGTGTCCTGTGCAATTTTTCTCTCGAAGCTGGCCTTAGACGATTTTATGAGTGCCCGTAGTTTTTTGCTAATACTGATCAGAGATGCCTTCCCTTTTTGGGATTTTGCTCTATCATGTAGTAGCTTCCTCCTTCTATTGTATAGTTTGTTTATGGCTGGGGTTGACCAGACAGGACGCCTAACCTTGGAGGATTGGGTCTTGGTTTTATTTGGGATCGCATGATCCGTGCATTCCTGAAGGTGTTCATAGAATGTGTTTATATAGGATTCTGCAGTCTGGGCCGTATTTTCCACAGGCCCGGGGGCTTTGAAGGATTCCACCTCAGTTTTGAGGAGTGTGAAATTTGCTTTAGAGAAGTTTTTCACTGTGGTTTTCTGGGCAGGGGCTGGGGTCGGGATGTGAATATCTAGTGAGATTAGTTTATGGTCTGATCTTACCAGTGAGGGATACACTTCTGGTCTGGAGCATAGAGTCCCCATGTTGGTGATGATCAGATCCAGTATGTTTTCCCCTCTTGTGGGAGTGGCAATAAGTTGTTCCATAGCATTTGAGCTTATAAATTCTAGGAACCTTCGGGCTAGGGTGTTGGAGCTAGAGTAATGCTCCCAGTCTATCTTAGGGTAGTTGAAGTCGCCCAATATAATGGTGTTTGGAGAGACCTTCATATTTTCCAGTGTTCTCAGGAAGGCTGAGTGTGGTTCCTGGGTTTGGGAGGGTGGTCTGTAGCAGGCTATAAACTGGAAGGCAGTTTTACCCACTGTTAGTTGCACATGGATAGTCTCTGATGCTTCGTGCTGTGCCACCAATCTGGAGGTGTGGGTATCTTTGATGAATATTGATACTTCCCGTCCTTTTGTGGTTCAGTCCAAGTTTTGGGGCCGAAAAACATGGTATGAGGTATAACCTGGTAGTGCTGGGGTGCTCTCGGGAGCCATGAACCAGGTTTCTGTTACTGCACAGATATCGATGTTCTCCACGCTAAGGAGAATTTCGAGTGCATGCATCTTGAGGTTTAGACTTCCGGCGGTGAGTAGCATTACTCTTAGTTTCTTATCCCTTGTGATACCTATGGAGGTGGGTTTGTCTTTTGAGCCTTGCCTAAATAAGGCACTATGGGGGTGGCAAGAGCCTTTGCCAATATCCGAAAGCCCAGGGGTGACAGGTGCAAGCCGTCCCTAGCGAAGCATCGTGGCTTGTCGAGCATGTCATCCCAGGCAGACAGGCATTGGATCCCCTTTGAATGACACCAATACTTAAGCCAGTTGTTGAAATTGATCATCTTGTCTTCATATTGTGGCATCATTCTTGGTGAGGGTCAGATGCTACTCAAGGTCAGGGTCATACCGGCCTGGGCTACATGCTCAGAGTGCTCTTCTATGTCTCTTTTCATGTAGTCCAGGGAGGTACATCTCAGGTCATTCACACCAGCATGGACAATGACTGAGTCATATTTGTACTTGCCTTGGAGTGACCTGAGTGATTGTGTTATGTGGCTGATCCTAGCGCCCGACAGGCAGCTCACCATGATTTTCTCCTTGTTCAGCCTGGTAAGCGGCACGTCAGTGTGCCTGACAATAGAGTCACCTATTACAAGTGTATCAGGTGTGTTGTTTAGCCTTAAGGGCTGTGACTGCTCAGCACACTGGCTTTGTGAGCTATGTGTTGCACATGTTTTGTTTTGGGGTAGCGGTTGCTTGGGTGTCTGCTTTGGAGGTCTCTGCTGCTTAGGCAGATTTCTATTTAGAGCTTCCGAGTATGTGTTTGTGTGTTTATGTGTTTGGTTTGTTGTCGTGGTAGGTCTATTGTGAGACTGGAATTGTAGTGAGTGTGGTTTCCTTCTCCTCCTGACTGGTTACACCAGTACTGAGTTGAGAGAGCTTAGCCTCCAGTTTGGCTATATGGTTGCATCTCTCACATGTGTTGGAATTTGTTGGGAGGAGGAGAGGGTTGTCTGTGTACATGAGGCAGTTGTAACATTGCCTCAAGATTCCCAGATTCACCAGCTGGACCAGAGAGGAGATTGACAACTGACCTTTGGACATGCTAGAATAGTATTGGGAATTCCTTTATAATTGAAAAAAAGGGCCAATGGGGAACAAAGTACTCAAGGGGAGTTTGTGAGGGTGTAGTACTTTTAATTTTTTAGTGCTGACTTATATAATTGCTTTAGTTAGCAAGTGCCAGGCTTTAGAGTGGGAATAGGGTGTTCATTATGAGAACTAGATCAGTTCTAAGGGAAAAAGTGAAGAGCAGACTTTGTGGAGCCAAGAATGGTTTAAAACCCAATTAAGCGGCACTGCCCGGTGCTGTGCTATGCGCAAAGCCGCGCTAAAGCGGGTTTTATACAGGGGGACTTGAAAGAGCTAGAAATTGGCCCAAAACAGCCAATAGACTACAAGATTCTTGTGCTGGGAACACTCCTCCTGGGATAGATAGGCTGCTCCAAGCTCCCCACTGCCACTGGTGAACAAAGAAGCCTCCCTTTATCCAAGAAAAGAAATGGGCAATACAGGAACTTTCCAAAAGTCCAGAATACAGCAAAGCCTGTATTTGGACTACTCTTGGTCAGGAAAGACGGGAAACAAGGACATTTTTTTTTTCTTTTTTGCAACAAACAGCAGGACAATGCAATAAATATGTAACACAGGCTAGCGCACTTGAGTGCGTAGCCTCAACAGGTAAATGCAACAAACAGGACAAACTTTAAAAGTGCAGGTGCAAAAACAACTTTAAACAGTTTAAAACAGTTCAAGAAGCAGAAATACTTGCAGTTTCACTAGATTGGACAGTCGTCCAGGTAGTAGTAGGAAAACAAACACTTTTATCAGGTTAGCAGTCACTCTTTTAGCCTCTCTGCTGCTAGCACCACTTTGCAGGACCACAAGGAGCTTGGCTGAGTAGTAACAAGCGCAAAAAAACGTGCCAAAGTGGGTTTTATACAGGGGGACTTGAAAGAGCTAGAAATTGGCCCAAAACAGCCAATAGACTACCAGATTCTTGTGCTGGGAACACTTCTCCAGGGATAGATAGGCTGCTCCAAGCTCCCCACTGCTACTGGTGAACAAAGAAGCCTCTCTTTATCCAAGAAAGGAAATGGGCAACACAGGAACTTTCCAAAGTCCAGAATACAGCAAAGCCTGTATTTGGACTACTCTAGGTCAGGAAAGATGGGAAACAAGGATAATTTTTGTTTTTTTTTTTCTTTTTTGCAACAAACAGCAGGAAAGTGCAATAAATATGTAACACAGGCTAGCGCACTTGAGTGTGTAGCCTCAACAGGTAAATGCAACAAACAGGGCAAACTTTAAAAGTGCAGGTGCAAAACAACTTTAAACAGTTTAAAACAGTTCAAGAAGCAGAAATACTTGCAGTTTAGCTAGATCGGACAGTCACCCAGGTAGTAGCAGGAAAAAAAACACTTTTATCAGGTTAGCAGTCCCTCTTTTAGCCTCTCTGCTGCTAGCACCACTCTGCAGGACCACGAGGAGCTTGGCTGAGTAGTAACAAGCGCACAAACTGCGCCAAAGCTACCAGATTCTTGTGCTGGGAACACTCCTCCAGGGATAGATAGGCTGCTCTAAGCTCCCCACTGCCACTGGTGAACAAAGAAATGGGCAATGCAGGAACTTTCCAAAAGTCCAGAATACAGCAAAGCCTTTATTTGGACTACTCTAGGTCAGGAAAGATGGGAAACAAGGATATTTTTTTTTTTTTGCAACAAACAGCTGGCTTTAAAGCAGGGGGTTAGAAAGAGATAGGAAATGGCCCAAAACAGCCAATAAGCTACAGGTCACTGGGCTGGAACCACTCCTCAAGGGACAGATAGGCTGCTCATAGCTCCCCACTCTCACTGGTGAACAAAGAAGCTTCCTCCTATCCAAATAAGGATATGGGCAACACAGGAACTATGACACACCCAAGAGATCAGCAATACCTGAAGACTGGACTATTCTAGTTCAGTAAAGGCAGGAAACAAGGATTTTTTTTTTACAAAGTAGCAGAAATTAGGTACAGAAACACAGTAAATGCTTTAATTTAGCTAGCGCACTTGAGTGTGCAGCCTACCAGTTAAACTAAGCAAAAACAAACTTTAAAAGTGCAAAAAAACTCAGAAATACAGGCAGGAATGCAATAAAACAACTTTGCAGAGCTTATTTCATTAAAGAAACAGAGAAGTCTATATATACAGAAAAGCAGCTAAAACACACAAACACTTCAGATGCAGTGCAACCTAGAGCACTTGAGTTGTAGCAATATTAAGGCAATTACAGTTATAATAAATGCTCTGAAATATACTCTATATTTCCAAAATGTTTGAGAAGCACAGTCAGAACACTAGGAGGTTCAGGCAAAAAAAAAAGTTTTTTTTTTTTTTAGAAAGGGAAAAAGGAGAAACAGAAGGCCTTATCATATGTTCTCTCTGTACTAGGTAGAATGAGCTAATGACACTAGACTGGGAGGAGTGTCACAGATCAGATTTACAGTAGGGGCGGGCAACTGCAAAGCCACCAAGTATGCTTTTAACTGCAGACAAATAAGTTACTTGTGCAGATTAGTTAATAGCAATAAAATACACTCGAAGACTAAAAAGCAGACAATAAAAGTGCTATATATTAATTGTTAAAAACAATAATCTGTATAAATAATTGAAAAAAACAGGATACTTATATATCTCAGCTAACAGCTGCGGTCACCAACTCTTATCCACTCTGCTCAGTGTATATATTATTTACTGCTTGCGTTGTTGCAGTATTCCATACCACTGTGTGTTGTGGTGTTCTGCTATATATAGTTTGTAACCAGGTCTTTCTGTTATACAGCATGTGTGCTGTATTATCACCCTTAGTTGGATAGAAAGGGGTGTTACACCGGGGTCTATTCTGAAACCCTGTGTTTGGAAATAGCAGTGACAAAAGTGTGTGGCTAGCATAGACATACTGTTTGGGGGTCACATGGAGAAAAAGTGTTTGATTACGTGAAATCTCTTGTAGCTTTGTCTAAATATTGTACAGACCGTGATCATGATCAATATCGACCTCCTTCTTCCCATTTTTATTTACATGGGGTCAAGATGTCACATCAACTGTCACCATCTATCCTGTGCAAGTTCCATTCTCCTACTTCTTTGACAAGGATGTATAATTGTCTCAGGTCTTCTCTCATGTAATAATCCATTTCTTGGCTGGAAATCATTGTTTTCTTTTGCCTTTTTCCAGTCTTTCATAAATCTTCTTTATGAAATTGTCTTTTGCTTTCCTGCACATGTGCCCAAGACGCTGCAATCTGTTCTGTTTGACCTTCTCTTCAATTGGAGCTACTCTGGCTTCTACACTGATGTTTTCATTTCTTCATCTGCTCCACAGTGTGCATCCTACCACCCATCTCAGGCACTATGGCACCATCACCTCTAAATTCTTCAGCTGCACTGCTTTCACTGCCCAGGTTGTTGTACCATGCAGAGGTATTGTCTGCACGACTGTTTTGTATACTTTACTTGTCATCTTCTTTGACATTATTCTGAAACCCATTACCTCTAAAACTCTGTGCAGGTTGGCTGCGGCCCCTCTGATTCTAGCTTTAACTTCCACATTTAGAATTCTCTTCTTCTCAGCCACCCCTACCAGATACTTCAAGCTGTTAACTTCTTCCACTACTTGTTATTTTATGTCAATGTTCAGCTTATTCTGTTTTCCCCTCACTTGTGGCTATGTGACCATGACAACTGTCTTGCCTGTACTGTTTCATCCCATGTGCCTTCAGTTTGCATTGCATCCCCCCATAATTTATAGGGATAGTTGTTGTTATTGTAAAGTTCTGTACTTGTATTATAAAGAATATCTATAACAAAAACTGAAAAGTTATATTTTGATCTTTTCTGTCATACTAATGAGCTTGCATCACTCCTTCATTAGCATTATTTTCAAAACTGTTTTAAAAGTTGCTACAACAAATTCCATAAAGAAAATAATGCAACATATTGTGGAGCCCTCTGTCTGGAAATGGCTAGGCATAGGGGAATACATAAACCATGCTTTCTTTGTGCACTGTACTTTTTGTGTGGGTTTAACTAGAAGGAAAAATGCATTGTGATACTGACAATCGACATTCTGACAGTTTTGCATTTTTAACTTCATATAACATTTATTATCGGATTGTATATTCATACTATTGTGTATTATCTGACTGTGTATTTATACTGTTGTGTAGTAAGATATGAAGCTTTCATTAGATTTATAGTAAGGCATGTCAGCATCACCAAGTGACTGTTATGTTTACTGCAACATTGTGGTGCTGATCTTTTGTTTGGCTTTATTAAAGAGCCTTTGCTGCATTCACTATTTGCAAGCACTGCTTGTGCTTTTCTTGCAGTGGATTTAATATGACAATTTGAGAGTTCTTTTGTCAACACCAAAAGCATCACAAGTGGTATTTTTAAGTATGCATGTCTCATATGCCCAAATAACTGCAATTCAAACATCTGCAAAACTGTACAAAAATTGCTTTTCACGGGACCTACATCACCACCCCCAACCCCCTCCCTCGGGCACCCTCTATGTAAAGAATCTTCCCCAACACTCTCATTCTCTATGTATGCTACGTCTGAGTTTGTTCAAACTCAGAATAAAGGGGAAAAATGAACATTCCCCTTCTTTCTCACTGAAGTACAACATCTGAGAAAATACAAGCTCAATCAGAGACATCAACAACATGAGAAAGCACTCTTGCAGAAGTGATATTTTATGTTTCACTGGATAAATAATAATGGTAGCCTTGCTGTCTATGATTTAATTTATTAGAAAAGATGCTACACCAAACAGATATTTGACAAGTACAGAGAATATATTGCTTATTAAAATGTAAGTTTGCTTGGCAATATTTTGCAGCAGATTGTATGCACAGCCTTCCCTCTTTCTACAGGCATCGGTTTACCCAGCCTATATACACATTAAGAAAGGGAGACAACTCAGAATTTCTGCAGTGTGGATCAAAAATGTGATTTATGAAAATAAATGGGAAATGACATTTATTAATGGTATTATAGAATGACACAGCATTTTTTTTAGAAGTAGCCCTAAAATGACTACTTTGAAAATTTCATAACAAAGTTCTCCATAGGTAAAATTTATCCTGCAGAGCAACTGCTATACACACACACAAACACACACACACACACGTATGTATATATATATCTATATATATCTATATATATATATATATATATATATATATATATATATATATATAAAAATTCAGACTGAAAAAAGAATTGATGCAGGTTTTCAACTTGATTAAGGCTCTTGAGGGAGAGCGTGGTGAAATTATTAGTGCATTCCTTAGGATTATAAGACATGTGATTTTGGATCATGTGCATCACCACAACATTGCGTGTGGAGCTGTACCATGCACACCTCTTCATAACATATCGCTTGTATATACATGCATTTTATGCACATCATTGCCTATACAGCTTCAGCTTCTTGTAGTATATCTGCCTGTCCTTCTAATTAATTCATTTAACTGAATTTGTTGTGTGAATTGTCCATCATCAAAGCATGATTCTAGCTTTGACATAGGGTGATGCAAATTATGGCATACCTATCTGTCAGTCTACTCGATATTTTTTCAGTCTGCATACTTTCTTCCTCTTTATAACATGAACTGATAAAAAAATAGAGATATGCATGTTTTGCTTCAAAGGCTGAATTCTGAGATGTCTGTGGAAGTATGATTGAAATATTAGTTGATCTTTTTCACAGAAGTTGCACCTGATATATAACTAGTGAGCTGTGGAGTAGCTTGTGGTAAGAATAAGAACCCAGAATTATTTAATTGTTTTGAAGACCTCTTGTGATAATTATAATAATGTTGCCTATATTTTTGGATAGAAGATAGGTGCCCAGAAAACTAAGTGTTTTCGGCATTGAAGACTATCCATTGGAAAAAGTTGTAGATGACAGGGATGCCATCTGTACATTATGGTATCAGCATATGAATATACCTGCATAGCAAATTTGTTTGTTTGTTTGTTTGTGTCTTTCAGCTTTTCTCGGTTAGGGGTCGCCACAGCGGAACTCCGGTCCACTAATGATTGGCAGTAGAGTTTTACATGCTGGCTTGCCGGGCCTAATGCACAACCTTCAACGAAGGAACGCACATTCACGCATGTCTCCACACAGAAGACGGTCTAACTGATAATAGAACGGGCAACGTCTAACTGTGAGGTGACAATGCTACCACAGCACCACCACCGCAGTACATACCTGCATATGAGACCCTATTAAGCACCAAAGAAGTAGTTTTCATTTTTGCTGGTCTGCCATGCAGTAGAGAAGGTTTGTAGATTTATTTATGATGGTTCATTTATTACTATTATGACTGCAAATAGTATTAATCAATTCAGTTTGCATATTAACTACAGATATGCACCCCTGTATGTCACTTATGGCATAGGTGCTATCACACTACATCTTTAGATGCAGTTATTTATAAATAGGATGTAGATGTTAACAAAATGTTGTAATTTGGTACCTGTATCAATTTCACTGTAGCAATAGTACTTCTAATGTTCTTTTCTTCAAGGTAGTTAAAAACACTTTGAAGGTAGAACATTAATGAGAGTTGCTGAATCTGAAAAATCAAACTTATCAGAAGAGGTGATTCTACTGACTTAGTTGAAAAACAATAGAAATATCTTAACTATGAAGTTAATACAGAGGAGAAGATGTCACCATATTTGCAGTATGATTATTATGTATACTTTCAAAAAGTCAAACCAAAGAGTAAGACTGTTTAAATATACATTGCCTTTATGTTAGCAGTTAAGGACATACAGCATATAGTAAAAATGAATGGAGAATACATATCTAGTAATCAAAAACTGCAGGGGATTCAATAAATTCTCTGCAGGCTTTTCACTAAGCCTACTCAGAGTTTATGTGTTTGCATGGTAAGTAGCAGCACTAATTGCATATGCATGCCTCAAACCACGTTTAAACAAAAACAAGCATGATTTCATGGCCAACAACAGTATTGCTGGCCAATAAACCACATAAAGCCACATGGACAGTAGCAGACATGTAAATCTGTTTAACTATGGGCAAACTATGTCTGCAGGACTGTAGGGAAAGCCATAATGACTACCAGGTGTATTAGTAAATTAATGTATATAGTTCCAATAAATTGCATAAAAGTGTATACAGTGCAGAGTATTGTGGCATACTGAATAAAAGTTGTGCAAATGATCAGTAAGGATGCATAGACATGCATTGTAAATAAAATAGTCAGGGGAAGTGTGCATTGAAAAGGGACATACAGATGAATTGTAGGAATGAACACAAGAAAAGACAACAGGTGAAACATGGCAATGCATAAAAGATGAGGGTGTGTCAATGAAGACAGTGGTAGCATGAACACTAATCACTTATCGACATGATACAGTATGGAATGCACAGTTATTGTATATTGTGTGACTGTCACAAAAGGTGACATATCAGTGAAGAAGATTCTTTGTGATGTAAGCATCCTGACATGAAGAATAGAGAGGACATCTATCAGGGATGGTATATACAATAGAAGTTAGGTGCATATTGTGAGGCTTTACAAAATGAGTTGGCTAAATATAAATATAATGTCAGCACAGGTCTCAACCAAGCAGGACACAGAGTAACAGGCTAATAGACAACAGTAGACAGAAGCACACACAATCATGGACAATATCAGAATAATTAGAACTGTAACCCCATGTCTTTGACATAACGTATGATTGTGAGTGATCATAGATGGTTCTGCAAAAAAAGCTTATACAACTATTATGATTTGCAATTTCTCAGGGGAATCATCCATACCCTCCTCAAAATTTAACATCTGCTGGAGGTGTTAGGAGGAGCACTGTCACATCTGTATTTGCAATTATAAACAATCCTGCCTAGTTGACAGGTGTGCATGCTATATATATATATATATATATATATATATATATATATATATATATATATATATATATAGCAAAATCCATGCTGTCATGAATGTAACCCATGCCATCAATGTTGTCAGTCAGCTATGTATTTACTTTGCACAACACCGGAACACATATCAGACATGCATCTTGGTGGGGGTTCTGCACCATCAACCAGTAATGTGTATGCAACAAAAAGAATACTTTGATATTGCTAATAAGATGTGTGGGAGCTCACTATGGCAAAGGTGGTAAATTTGAGTAACTCATCCCTGGGAGACGTATTTTGAGGTACATGAAAAAGAATGCATTGTATTCAGTTATTGGTGTGATGAAGGCTGAGAACAATAGGACTATAATGCCCTTTGATGTGGATGTCCCGCACATACTCTGGAGTTGTGTTACATAAAAGGGAATAGTTACCACTGTAGGAACATGCTGGCAGACGTTTCACATGCCATCTTTCTGAGTACACAAGTCACATACCAATCAGTTTGCTCATGGGACAGTGCTGTCTATATTATAATTAGATTGTGTGTTTGCTTTTATAATATAGCAACTCCCCCACCATGATTTTTGTCCATCTCCTGTGTCTTCATGGCTGTGGCAGCAATCCTTTGTGTGTGTTGATACCGCCTGCATTATACTAATATCATGCTTGGATTCAATAATTAGATTCAATGTTTGTCCACAGCCCACAGTTCTCTACAAAGATGTTTGGACAAAGTATTTGTAAATCATGCTTGACATCTGAGAAGTAAATAATGAACAGGAAAGGGCCTAGCACAAAGCCCTGAGGTACTGACCTGATAATTGGACTCTAGATATAGGTCACTTCACACACTTCATATTTATTTGTCACATATGTAATCCAGTGGTGTACCCCTTGGTGATATAGGTGTTTATGGCCACATATGACAGTGTCTCAGTAATACCTCAGTGTGGATTTGTGTCAAATGCCTTGGCCAGGTCAAGTTATGCAGGATTATATTGTTGTCATCATGCATGCCATTGTTGATGTTCAGCTGGTATATTACGTGTCCTTTTATAAAAGATCCATGATGTCTTTTTGGTCTACCTCGCAGATGAGGAGAGTCAGGATGTGTCTACACATGCATGCATCAGTTGATGTTCCCCCAAAGTCAGAAGGATGCATGTTGATGTACACCCTTCTATGGGGACATAGTCCATCTGGAGGCTGTGTTGAAGAATGAATCTAACTATATCTGGTAGATTCATGTTTTGACTCACATTATAGGCAATCTATGATGCTGTCAGGACCCATTATTTCTGTATTATTAGCCATAGAGAGTGCAAAGATTTGCTGCCCTCTTTAGACCAGAAACTGAGTAATGTTGGTATGTATCTATGACTAATGGCCAGTGGCAACAGCATGGTGGTGTGTGAGATAAACTGTTAGCTAGCAGATTGTCTATTTCCTCCAGTTGGGTATGTCTGCTGGCATCCACATGCAGAGCTGTACTTAGTTGTGCATTCCACTTAACATTTCAAATTTATTAGAATAAATGATTTGTGAAAAGATCTACACATACAACCATGGTCATTTATTACATTTCACACACTGGTACCATACAGACAGTCATACAACTGTAACAATGCCATGTACTTACATCAACTGTACAACCTATGCCTATATGTGTTTCATGGGCAAGCTGTGTTTGAGCAGCCTGATGCCATATCAGGACACATTACGCATCAGTTGTTTTTGCTCATGCAGAACATTTCCTGACACAAATGCTAACAGTCAAGACAATGGTGTTGCTGAACACTTCAATATCTTCAAGTATAGCAAGACAACTGTACATACAATGAATTCCACAGGGTTGCAATTGTATCAAAACATGTGATACATCGGTTGTGTATATCACAGCATAACAAGATGTGTATGAGACAAGACATATGTGACCATGTAACTGATATGTCTATCACAGAGCATGTAATGATGGTATTTAGACATATGCACACATATGCCATACTGAATGTGTCACTGTGATGGTGGAATATGAACTAAGTAGACAGGTGATCTGCTTCATTACAACAACACATGTCCTAATATGCCAAAACTATGCATACAAATGTATCATACTGGGTCTACTTCAGATGATCAAACTTTCAAAAGTTCGACTTTCATATGGCCGAGACCATATTATCGAACCTTTGAAAATTCGAACATGTAATAAAAAAGTAAAAAAAAAAGAAACAAATTACCTGAATGGTCTTAGCAGGGGGGCAAGCCACTCTGCACCCCCCACACCCCCTGCTATTTATATATACCAACTCTGAGATCGCACTACAGTGCAGAAATGGGAAATCTTCTCATTCCGTGTTGTATGGAGATCTCCGTTAGGAATGATCAAGCTCTCAAAAGTTCAATCATATGGTCTCGGCCATATGAAAGTCAAACTTTTGAAAGTTTGATCATATGAAGGCGACCCATCATACAATGTCAGCAGTTCTCAGGGGGCATATTGCTATAGCTGTTATAGAAGAGGCATTTAATGCAATGGTATCAAATGGTCATTAATACATTAGCTCACATCATAGATTGCAATACCCTCTTGTAGACATACTGTACATCTACAGCTCAATATAGCACATGTCAATGACAGCAACATTGACATGTCAACTGTTCACAATGTCATATGATGTTATTAGATTAATGATCAACATCACATGAAATTCTAGTCATTACTATACCATGTAAATAAAAATCCCTATATCTAAACTATAAAAGATAGTAAGACTATTGTCCATATGTGTATATTTTTTGTATTGCATTACATCCTGACAGTATCCATATGGAACATGTGCACAACACCATTACATAATTAGCAATCACACATGCAGTGGTCTGAATATGGCTTACAGAGGCTCATGGAAGGACTCTGCTTCATGATGTGTGTATGCATATTTGACATAAGGACATTTTCCATTTCTCTGCAGGTAGAATGCCATATGACCATATGAAACAGGAGGATGCATGGGGATACATGGAAGGTACACCAAGTGTTAGTAAAATTCAAGAGCTATTCCAAAGATTATACAGTGACCATAATGTACCACCAACCACACACACAGCAGTAGACTGGGCTTGATTTAAATATTACACCAGTATAGCCATAGAATATGAATGCCATGCAATGCCACAGTAGCAACACCACATACATCTGACTGTAATACTGTCACATTGCACTTTATGGACTATGATAGCATCATTGTATGCTGAGGAGAACATGTTGTGAGGAGAATAGGGCATGAATGTGGAGTCACATCCCTGTGTAAAATTGTCTCAAAAGTGATATTTGTTTGTATAGGGCACAAGTTGCCTGCTGTCTGATTAAAACACCTATATGTGTAGGTAAAGTAGCTTGCAAACACAGTAGATAATGTTACTGCTATGGCACAGGTTTGTCTTGAATACTGTCAGAGTGTGTGTGTGACACAGGATGACATAATCATTGTATGCTACAACAGGCTGTTTGAAGGAGGGTTTGATATAGCTTTGGACTCACATTTTGTTCTAACATTGTCACCATAGTGATTGTTGAATGCACATGCAGTTGAATCTAGTGAAAATAAAACCCCTACTTAACTATTTATTGAGCACAGTACTTAACACAAGCACCACAACACAATTCTGTCTTTTATAGTGTTGAACAATACGTTATAGCTCATGACAACAGCAGAGTCTGGTGAGAAGCCGATGGTAACAGCAGTATCTCACATGCAGGTGTAAAATGGTATCTTGAATGTTAAACAACTGAGCACACACACAGACACACACACACACACACACACACACACACACACACACACACACACACACACACACACACCAGTTGACTGCTGTGAGAACAGAACACCTGCCAAACTAAGTACGCTGATTAGAGAACTCAGCATTTAACACAAATTCCACAGCATAAGACTGACTTAGAGAGTGTTGGACAACATCAACAGTGTCTGTCTAGAAGAGGAGGTTATAGCAGTGTCCCACATGCAGGTGTAAAATGGTGGCTTGAATGTTAAACACAAGCACACAACAGTTGAACGCAGTGAGATTAGAACACCTACCAAAGTACACCGACTAGAGAAATCCATACTCAATGCAAGCACCACAGTACAAGTCTAACTTTTACACTACTGCAGGACAATTTATTGTGGATGTTTGAGAGAACATGTTGGGAAGTTTGTCTGAAATGGATGGCTAAGCAAATACAACTGTAAAGATATTAAAGATGTTGCCAGACTGATGAGGGTGCAAAGTGTACCATTTGCTGTTGTGTTTCCAATGTACAGGTATAACTTAAAAAGACAGCTTTGCAAACAATATGCAAACAGCTGTCCAAATTACTACAAATATTCAAAAATCTGAATGTGTATTGTCAACACAGAAACAATTTTCAACAATTACAATATTATCAAGCAAGACAGACTAAACAATTGAGGTGGAGGTGTTGCTGTCACATTTTAAGACTTGCTAAATGTGGAAAAACTGAACTGTACCTGCCCAGACATCCCCAATGCATAAATCCTAACCACACACATGCAAATGAATCCTTACAAAGCAATTATAATCATAGCTGCCTGGCTACCTCCTGGCAACAATCTTTCCAACACTGAAGACCTTCTGTCTTGGTCTGCTCCTCTTCCTGCCAAGAAACTATCATCTTTGGTGACTTTTATCTTGAATGGCTCTCTTGCTCCTGTAACTGCCCAACCAATTTTATAAACCTTTTCAATTTCACCCAAACTATCAGCTGTCCCACTTGCGTTGCCAATCAATCTAAAAAACAGTCATTACTTTACTGGATATTAATCAACAAGCTGAGCCTAGGGTTTCAATCCAGCTGCCTACCTGTCAACCTTAGCGACCATGCACCCACATTTCTAGTTAGAAGGAGAGTTCACATCCAATCTTGTATACCCTTCAAATACACACATACTAAGAAAATATTCTCACTTGACCTATTTAATCAATTACTACTACACTGTGATTGGTCCCCATTAAAAAACCTACAAGTGGACCTTGCCATAGAATTCTTTAACAACAAATTTATAGACATCCTAAATACTCTTGCCCCACCAGAAAAATTCGACCCAAATCCAAACAATTACCATGGCTTTCTAATGAAACCAAATGTTTTCTAATTAAACAAAGGGAAAGAGCATGGTCTCATTTCCAGTCCACCAAAGACAAAAAGGGTCTCACAGCTTATCAGCAATTAAGAAATTAAACTAAGAAACACATCAACAATGATAAAAAATGTACTTTTTTACCTGTCAACAAAAATACGAAACAACCCACAAAAGTACTGGAAGAATGATAACTACCTCATTAACCCTGGGAAAACCTCCACCCCCACTCCTTCCACATCCAACACCACTGAATCCTTAGCCTCACATTTCAACTCCCACTTCATAAACTCTATAATCTCCCTCCTAAATGATCACCAAAATCTACCACTTACAGTCCCCTCATCTACCAACATGAACACTACATTTTTCTCCTTTAAACCCATCCAGGCTACTTATATTAAAAAGCTCTTAAGCAAACTAAACCCCTGCTGCCTTGCTGCCAACAAACTACCCAACAAATTCCTAAAAGTACCTGGTCCATTATTGCCTAACCCATATCTATCCTTATAAATCACCCCTATCCCTAAGCAGTATGTGCCATACCTTAGAAAAATCTCTCACATTATCCCCTTCACATGGGTGGCCCCTCTAATGACATATCAAACTACACCCCATAGCCATCCTCTCATCCTTAGCCAAAATTCTAGAGAACTGCATTCACCAACAACTCCTGTATCACCTGACTACTAATAACCTACTTTCCTGCTCTCAGCATGGTTTCAGACTTAAGCATAGTACCAACACAGCATTAGTAAGTTTTACAGACACTATTCATCACCTCAAAAATGATGGACAAATAGTTTCTGCAATTTTCCTAGATATGTCCAAAGCTTTTGACACTGTATCTCATCAGCTACTACTCAATAAACTTGCTATTTGCAATCTTAATTTGTCATCCATAACATGGTTTCTCAGCTATCTGTCAAATTGTCAACAGTCTACTAAATAGGAAAACAATCTCTCCCCACTTCTGCCAGTATCCACCGGTGTCCCCCAAGGATCCATACTTGGTCCCCTTCTATTTATCATATTTACCAACAATCTAATTATAGCAATGGACCTTGCCACAATAATATAATATGCTGATGATTCCTCTCTAATCTGATCTGACCCTTTCCCACAAGAACTTCAGGCAAAAATGCAAAAAAATAATTCCAGGACATAGAAACTTCTCCCTCCAACCATCAACACATTCTAAACCCAAACAAAATTAAGTTAATGATTTGCACAAACAAATCCTCCAAGACCAAACCCCTACCTCTCTCTATTCACTCCTCAAATGGAACCTAAATTGAACCTACAAATCAAACAAAACATTTAGGGCCACAATAGATGACAGGCTAAAATTTGATATTCATATCTCCCTAACAATAAAAAAATCCATGCCAAACGTGGCACTCTCTATAGGGCGAAACCATACCTAACACACCAAGCCAGACTAGCCACAGCAAGATCTTACTTACTGTCTACCCTCCTGTACTGCTCACTCATTTTCACCAACATATGTAAGACTGACCTTAATATACTTGAGTCCTGCTATAAAAAATAGCTAAATTTGACACTTATCATTCTCATAGAACTCACCATTGTGCTGCTGTTCAATAATGTAACTGGCTGAAGCATCCCAATCTGTTAATACTAAACCAACTTATTTTCACCCATAAAATATTTCACAACTCGAGTAACTGCCAGCACTTAACCTTGTCCAACCAAAAATCAACAGTAGATCCCTCAGGTCGTCATAATAGGTTATTGCTAAAAGTCAACCAGTCTCATAACTATCATGGAGACTGTCTATTCCAATAAAAGAGCTAACACATGGAATGCCCTTCCTCAGGATATCCAGAACAATCCAAGCCTGATTTCTTTAAAAAAATATATAAAATATCACAACATCACCTGGCTCTTCCCCTCTAATTCTCCCGGATAAGTCCTCTCTCCGTTATTTTCTTAACATCCGCCTCCAGCACCTTAACCTTAAACCTATCTCCAATTTTTTTTCAAACTGTTTTTGGTTTGCTATCTGCCAGATATTTGATTTCTCAATGATACCAGTACCTCTGTTTTATATTATCCCTACATTTGTTTTTCTTTGCTAGCTGTGCTATGTTTGACTACTCAGTTAATCAATACCTCTGTTCTTATGTAATACTGTATGTTTCCTTACTTAAATAATTCTGTTAGTTGTCTTTAGTTTAGCATACATTGTTCCTACTGTTCTTAAAATTTGTTTTTGTTACTGGATCTTTTCTCCCTGGGTCTCCACTGAAAATAGGTTACTGGCCCAGTCAGACACTACCTGGTTAATAAATGTAAATAAATAAATAAATATAAAGATGTACATGGTATATAAGAAAGCATTTTTTAGTTATTTCTGTAGTGTAGTTGATATATTTTGGAACAAGTACTGAGAAACCAAGTTTCAAATGCATGAGTGCAGGTAACACAAGGCTACAGTGTAAATTTGTGATGTGTTCTTTTCTTAAATAACACCTTCCCTTTATTTGTGATTTTACATGTACTTTCATGGGATGAAGACTAAATGGGCAGTAAACATAAGTAATACATGCTAATGTGCACTTTCCATAGCACACTGGTGAGTAACTGGTTTGTGGAATCAATGACAAAGTGTTTCCACATGCAAGATACATAGTTTTTCTTCATTCCCCATTTGCATGTAGTTAAGCAATGAGCAAATGTGGGTGTCTGCTTCATGGATAACATTATGACGGATGTATTGGTTTGCTCACCTCCACACAAACACATTAAGTGGAGAGGTGTGGCAGTCAGCAGCAGTATGGATAGCACTGAGTGTAAGAAACTCATCTGCTGCTTAGCTGATGCATTGAGAGATTTCTTTTTGAGCCAAGATGATACAGGGTTTGAATCCAAGTGTATCTAATAGTTTTAAATATGTATTTATAATGGAATGAAATCATTCTTGGTTCTACTTTCATGGCTTGTTACCTTAGCGCAGCATGTTTAAGCAGCATTGCATGGAGATAACCACACCATTGAAGAACCATTCTCCTTCAGCATTAGTGCATGATGGCAAATTCTGCACAAACTCAGTAGATAAAAAGTGAAGGGCTTCACTGTTTTTTTTTTCAGTTATGTGTCTGGTGTGTGATTCTATTTTTTGACCTAATTAATGGTGTTAAAATGGGGTAGATAGGAAAGTGCTGAAATGGAGGCAAGAAGATGGAAGAACAAAGGGAAAGCAATATAGGAATGTGCAGGAGGAAGGTAGGAAAGAACACATCACAAAATGCTTTACAGCACAGGGATATCGGCAAACCCCCGATGACTCAGCCTGCCCCTGCTCCACAGGCTTCTGCATTGATGCTCAGCACATCTGAGACTCATTCTGGCAGTACTGCCTCTGCTGCCCCTGCATTACCTGGGGTCTCATTCTTTAAAAGTGTAAAATGAAAATATGTACTGAATATTAGCTGAATTTGGACTGTCACCTCAACAAAGAAGGATGATGACAATGTGATCGAGTTGTATTGCCAATTGGACCAAATCAAGGGTGTCAAGATTGTGAAGGGTGTGAAGTGGAGAGCTCTGTATGGGACAATATTCTTTTGTGGGACAGGTGCACATTTTTTTTGTTTTTTACTTCAATAACAGAGGAATGTTGTGTAAAGGATACAGGTATTTCTGGGTCAAGTAAGTAGGGTAGGTGAGGAAGCAGATGCAAACAAACAGAACAGACAAGACAAGACACAGAAATGGTAAGGGACACAACAATTTGGGGACATCATGACTGGGGTTTGGGAGGGATCAACAGATGCCCATGCCTGTCAAACATGGAGAGAGTAAGATTCTAGTCCTTATTCACAAGACTGTCATCACTTTCCCTTTACTCCACTAACTGTTGGAGTGCTTCAATCTCTTCCTACAGGCCATAAAAGAGAGCATCCTCTCCATCTTGTGTAGGCATACAGCAATGGTTCACGACCCTATGCACCAAGCCTGGCAACTCCTAGCTGGTGATAAAATCCCCACCTCTGCCAGTACTCTCAGAGTGTACACAGTACCAGCTGCCAGGGTAGTGCTATCTGATGTGGAGGGCCCAAGTAATGCAGGAGCAGCAAAGGCGGTACTGCCAAACTGGGTCCCAGATGTGTTGGGCGTCAGTACAGAAGCCAGTGGAGCAGGGGCAGGTTAAGCCATGGGGGGGGGGGTTGGCCTACCTCCCTGTACTGTAAAGCATTTTGTGATGTGTCAGAGATGGATGACATGTAGATGTTTTGATGACAGATAGAAAAATTAACATGAGAGATAAGGATTGGGATAAGAGAAAAAAAAAGAGATACTTAGTACCATTATATCTGACATACAATGTGTTATCAAAATAATAAAGCAATTATCTCTACTTTTACACTTAAGAATACTTATTAACAACTACAGACTATAAGTAATGATTGCTTAAAATAATCCTTCCAATGTGCATATATTGCACATATGCTTGATTATATTATACAGATAAATTTAACAGCAGGGCATTTATGCCACTTCTGTTAAAATTAAATTATGTAAAAATTTTAAATAATTTCACAGTAAACTTGTGGTCTTTGAACCCACAATATCTGATTACATTATTAGACTTGACTCCTACAGTTGGCTTGTGTTACAGACTGAAGCATGCATGCTTGCTTTTACAGTTAGGATATGCATGCTTAATTTGCTACTGCTGTATATAAGAGCAATACTTTAGCTAAAATAATGGTTATGTTGTGCTGTATACATACCCCTTGCTTCCCTCCATCTATCTAGTTGCTCAGCATGAGTGTCCCTATTCACCATTATCTCTTGGTTGGCTGTGGAATAAAAAGAAGAAATCAAGAGAAGAGCATTAAGCATACCAGTCTTGCATATATGCAGCTTCATATTTAGTTTTAATGTTCCGTATCTGTATACTTACAGAACTGTTGGATATAAGCAGTCCTAAACTCATCTAGCCACTGATTTAGTGTATCCTGCTTGCACATTTTGAGGTCATTATAGTGGTGCCTGCACTGTTTTCCTTTGTGTGGAATGCCAGTCTCACTGGAGACAGCCTTAGTCAGACTATTCCATGCCTCAGACTTGTAAAGGGAGCATGTATAGTCCCCCTGCAAGAGCCTTCAGCTATGGCACTTTCAAGGAGTTCAGTAAAGATTGTGGATTCATCAACATCCCACTTCTGTGCCCTAAATTGGGTATTGTCCCTTCTACCTCTAGACATGTCCAATCAGGCAAAACAGCACTAGTTAGTGATTTCCTGCCAATGCATGTTATCGTGCATACTACTAGTGCGCAAACCTGAACAGCCATGCCAACTGAGTTTGCAGGATGCTAAGCAGACAGCAACAATGCCAAATAGAGATGAAAGCAGTTTATGAACTAAGAACGGTAATGTGACAATTGACATTAGTTTTTGGTTTGGATGCTGCTGTAATTGTTACTTGCTTTAACTTTGCAGGCATATATTATAAATTATATGATCTGACACATTTTTGGTTGGTCTTACACACCGATAAAATTATTTTGTACAATGTGATATTCACAATCATGCATTAGAGACAAAACATAATTTTCCATATAGGTGAATTTTCATCCTCGCCACAGTAGAAGTGCTTGTTGAACATACTCATTAATTACATATAAATAAATATGACAGAGTGAGAAGTTAACCAGTTATGTGTGTGACCTGACATGGTCCTGGCTTATACATTCATGTCTGTATGTGTATCATTGGGGTCTGAAGAGCATCCAAGGCCAGAAAAGATAATTATAATTACAGAAACATAATATTCAGTATACTCTCTGTCACACATATAATCCAGATGAGCTCCACTGCTATATATACTTATTGTTATTTATAATTATATTTGAACTTTTTTTTATTTATTTAAAAATTGAGTGGACAAGCATTAATAAAATTGGCAGCTTGTTAAATTCAAACCCAGACTCACCTGTACTGTTGCCCTACACTGACACCTGCTGCCATAGGAACAGTTAACAAGCAGATGTATATTTTCATATTCATTATTAAGTATATGTGTTAACTGCCATGCAGTGCCACTTAATATCTTTGACTGGAGGCAAAATATAGAGGATGCGATGTATCCATTTTGAAATTGTCTACTGTCTGCTTCCTGTCTACAGATGTTCTATACCTGTAGGTGTTGGGGAAGGTTGCTAACTGCTGTGAATCGCCTCTAAGCTGGTTTTTCACAATGGAAAGCAAAGGTTGCAACAATGTATGCTTTTTGAAATTAAGAATGTTTGCAAGTGTTCGGTCTGTTTCATGAGTGGGCTATTAGGCTAGGTTTGTGCAAAAGTCATACAAACTTGACAAGCAAAGCTTACTTTGTTTCATCCTTGTGAGCAGTGTTTATTAGGTTTAATTCTTAAGACAAATGTGATACTTGAACCATGATCTATAGTCATTGTATACTGTGTGGTTACCCTGTTTAGCAGATGTGCTACACACACACACACACACACACACACACACACACACACACACACACAAAATCTGCAGGTGTAATCTATGTATTCCTTATCATAGAAGCACACTACAAGGAATTTATTGTATTTATCCATTTTCTCGTGTTTGCGGTAAGCCATGCACTGCTCAAATAGTAATTAAAAAATAAATAAATAAGCATTACAAAATAAATTTTAGCATACATTAAATATTTTTAAACAACTTTGGATATGAATTGTTGGACCAATGAACCTACAAATCACAGTAAGGGTGTCTTATCCTTCTTTGTCACAGAATTAGCCTTGCAGTAGGAATGGAAATCATTGTGCATACAAGCAAGTCTCATTTCATCCACAGTATTAACAAGAAATATAACACTTCTACATTCTCAGTTGTTTGTACATGTGTTAATCATCATAGAACCACTTATGAGTATTGTTTGCAGCAATGCAGCTCTACTTTCTCTTTGTATTGTGTTAATTCTTCTCTTATCTGATCATTGATCTCAGACATGCAGTCTAAGGCATATTGTATCATTGTCCTTAAGATGTATGAGAAGATGAAATGACAATAAGATACAGTTTTCAACAAAAGCAGGGGAGTTTGGATGTTAGTGAACACAGACTGAGAAATGTGTGCTGCTCACTTCCATTTAAAAGCTTGCAACAATTACTTCTACACTTTTTAAGTGTATCCTGGCTGACACACCCACTGCATGTAAGGGAGTCTGAATTGTTCTGTATTCTTTCTTCCTCCCACTGACTATTCATAGATGCAATCCATTAGCAATAAACACTGAAGTAGTGCCCACACTATGTTTACATCGGCTATATGAATCTAAAAGTTTGGGAATCAGCAATTCTAATGAGTTCACACCTCATTTGCATCTTCACTGTGCCCAAAGGCATGTGTCTATACCATAACAAGGTAACCATGTAGCTAGGGAACTTGAAGGTGAAAGTACTTGTGTATTTTTATATCACAGTGGATTTGCATTCCTATACATTTATCTGCACATAAGGCATCTGATGCCTGTATTTTTCATGCATATGCTAGATTTGTTCACATGTTATGAAGAGAACTATTCATATGCACTAGGGGACTAAAGTGTTATCTGTATGCACGTCTTATACGTTACTCTTTGTATAGGTATTATTGTCATGCATTACCTATCACAGATAGGCTTATTAACTGTCATTACAAGTGTCATTGTTAAAACTGGTTACCCTGCAGTCTTTTCTATCATATTCTATGGCAATGTAAAGTACTATACTGTCAATGACACAAGGGTGTAATGCTTCTAAGATGACTCATAGATGCTGCCAGGGGAGTGCTGGGTACAGTGAGAGATGGCTAACAATCATAATATACAATTTACTTTTATGTTGTACATGTGTACACATTTTGTGATAATTGTGTGGAAAGCGTTCACAACAGGTGAATTATGTGTTATTCCCTGGACTTTACAAACTGTCATTTTCCTGTTGTTTTGGAAGGGAGAGAGCCAAGTATTGTTTGTGTGTTCCCACAACACAAAATGGGCTTCAAGAATTTTGCTGTTTTAGTTGTGTAGTCATCATGGTATTTCCATGGGTGTACAGAGAAACTTGTATGTAAGCATTAGCATGTTGCTGCATAGCATTCAGGAACTGATGTGTGATCTTGGATGCTGATACCTGTGATAGCCCAAGCCTGTGAACTTTTATTTTAGATATCCCCAGCATATGCCATGTTAGCCTCAGAAAGGTTCCTGTGCCTAGAACTGTAAGTGCTACACATACCTTACTCTCCACAAGTATTGTGTTCTCTTGGTTTGCCCTTGCTCTCAGTTGTGGACAACAGAGGTTGCAAAGTTCCTGTAGTGTGTCTATGCTCTATAATTCTCACATCATGCAGACCATAATAAGTTAACAGAAGTCTTAATACCCTTCTCTTTCTTGGCCATGGCCTATTAGCAGCAGCAGCAGCATAGACTTGGGCCTATTGCACACATATATGTACAACAGCAACTGCAGCCCCCAACAGTCTTTCTATGTAGAGTACCATCCGTGGTTGTATTCCAATTGGTTTTGGGCTTCACAAGGAAGACCTACACTGATTCTACATGATTTATTTACAGCTTGATGAACAGCTACTCTATCCTGAATTGGTTGATTAGCATACAGTTCAGCTGATAATGCCGCAATTAGCATACCACAATATTTACAGTGTGTAGAGCCGGTTACTGACTACAAAATGGTGTGCTACCATGTGCACATCATGCTATACCATGCACATGGTCTTAGCAGACCATGTAGGCTTTATTGAATCTGTACCCACATTTTGTTTACATGATAACTTAAATGAACTCCGAACTTTTAGAAAAGCAGAAATTCTAATTTCATTCCTAAAACTTTATACAGCCAAGACCATATGCATTGCTGTGGTATATATCCCTCCAGGACAGAACATTCCAATACTTGAAAACATACTATCCGGGTATGTATTACGTTATCAAAAAGCCGTTATATTGAATGACTTTTCATCAACTTGTAAAAGTTGAACTATTATAATAGCGAACACACGAATGAGCGAATTCTTTCCCTGTCAAGAAACCACTTGGCCAACCTTATGAGTTTGCCCTTTTCCCCACTGTAGTGCAGTCTTAGAGTTGGCATATTTAGTTAGGATGGTGTGGGGGGTGAAGCCCCCCACTTTATGTTTAAAGTAGTGTGTAGTTTGTGGTAGGGCTAGCAATTTCTTTCTCAGGGAAAGAATTTGCTCATTCTGGTTTTCACTATTATGAGAGTTCGACTTTTATGGGTTGATGAAAAGCCTTTTGATTTAATGGCTTTTCAATAATGTAATATAGACCCTACTATCCTGCATAACAGATAAAATCACAAATGAAATTATCCTCCTGGGTGATGTAAACATTGACTGGCAGTCTTTATCCACAAATTCAGTGATCAACAGCATGAACTTCTTTGGATTCACTCAATTTATCAATACACCAACAAAATATGGCAAAAATAACTGGATTGTTCTGATTACCATCCCATCTAATTTTGCCTTCTCAGGTATCCTCCATGATACATTAAGTGATGACCTGCCAGCTTATACACACAGGAGTATTACACAAATAACAAAGGATCATAAGCTCAAAACTACCAGTAATCTCTAAAATTCCCCAAGGAGTCTTTCATTGAATCTCTGAAGGCAGTTAACCGGGCGATCCTAAAATACTTCCCTTAATTCATACAGTTGAATACTTCAATGCAGCATTTCTAAATATTCTTAACACCTTAGCTCCACAGTGTACAAAAAGAATTAAAAACACCTATGTCCTATGGGTCACCAACCAATGTAAACTCCTTATGAAAGACAGAGACAAAGTATGGATTAACTGGCAAAAAAATAAATAAATAAAAATGACAAAACTGGCAACTATTCAGACAGCTAAAAAAACAAGTCAAGAAAAATTGAATAGAGTTATAAAGTCTAATTGTACTCAACTACAAGATAGCCATAAAAACAACCCTAAAAAATATGGTCCTCCATATCCTTTCTCAACAGCCCAGGTGCAAAATGAATCCCAGCCCATACCTAGACACCCCTCCCCCTCTTCAAACAGTTACCTATTTCAATACATACTTCACAGAATGCATAGCCATCTTAATATGTAACTCACCTAGCACACCCCCTCCACAAACCCATTTTTTCCTACCTTAGACCCTTGCACATTTCCTTCACAAAACTCAACTATCTGCAACATCTTCAATGCTCATGCGGACAACTCCAAGCACTTTACCTTTCAACCAATTTTTAAAACTCTCATAAAAAAAAAGCTTTCACATAAACTAAAACCTTGTTCCTCCTCAGCCAATAACCTTCCCCCAGAATACTTAAATCTAGCTGCAGATGCAATAGCATATCCAATCAGCATTCTTATTAATAGATCAATAACAGACTCCTGAGTCCATTACTTATGGAAAATGGCATAGATTATCCCCATACATAAACTAGGTAATTCCACTGACATTACACATTTCTGTCCCATAGCGATCCTGTCTCCCCTCTCTAAAATCCTTGAAAGATGTGTTTGTCAACAATTTCTCCACTACCTCTTACAAAATAATCTCATCACAAATACACAACATGGATTTCAGCTAGACCATAGCACCTCTACTGCATTACAGACACTGTCAATAAAGCTCATAACTCTAATAAACTTGTATCTGCAGTATTTCTAGATTTATCAAAAGCTTTTGACATGGTCCACACAGTAAAGTCCTCAATCAATTTTCTAACCTGGGTTTAGCATTTCCATCTATTCAATGGTACTCTGGCTACCTTGCTAACAGGCAAGAAGCTGTAAAATGACAAGGCCCCATCTCAACATACCTTCCGACTGTCACAGGAGTCCCAAAAGGATCCATTCTTGGCTCTCTGCTGTTCAATATTTTTATCAATAAGCTACAGTCATCACCTGTGAAGGCACCTTAATTCAATATGCAGATGACTTTACCATCACCTTTTCTTCCAACACCTTAACTCACCTCCAAGAAATCACTCAACCAGCTGTCATCTCCATTGATACCTGTCTTACAATGGCTCAACTACTACTCAACCTCCCCCCCACAAAAGAAATCCTCTTTACTCCAAAAACGCACACCCCTAACAAAGCATGTTTCAAAGTATTTTTGACAAATGGCACTGAAATTGAGTTATTCCATCATAACAAACTATTGACAAATGACACTGAAATTGAGTTATTCCATCATAACAAACTATTTGGAGTCATAATAGGTAATAATCTTAAATTTGACCTCGACATCCAAAGCAACATCAAGAAAAGAACATCAAAAACTAGGCATGCTATACAGAAACAATCCTTTTCTGAGCAACACAGAAAAATTACTCTAGCCAAAACTTATCTTTTGCCCTCCTTACTCTATGGAGCACCACTTCTAACCAATTTACAATCACCTGTAAAAAACAACCTTGAAACCTGATACAACAAAATTGCTATGTTTACACAGACCACTAGCCTGCCCAGCTATTATCTCTTTAATCTCTATGTATTTTCCAAAAAGTACTCTTAGATTGGAAGACAAACCTCTCACCATAAATAAATCAAATAAATCCCCTGGACAAAGCCAATACCCATAATCAGCAGCAAAAATTAAAATGGAACTCCTTACCTCTAACCACCAGAGCTATTTCTAACTTATCCACCTTTACATGCTACCTAAAAGAGTACCTTACAAAATCTTGGACCTGTTCCTGTGCCAATCCTGGCTGAACTTACTCACTATACTTCACTCACCTCTTTCAACCTAGATCACACTTCACAATCCTCTCCATCCTCTTGCTCCACTCCTTTTGGTTTTCCCCACTAACTTATCTTTTTTAATTCTTCTCTGCAGACCTTTCCTCGACTTCTTTCCTCCCTACTCACCTAAGCTACTTGAAGATACCCTACGTGTACTCTTCTTATAATCTCTTCTCTCCATCCTTCTATAACCATAATATGAATACCTCTCTCAGACTAAGACATCAGTTAAATTCATCTCACTGTCTTTAATCATGTAATATCTGCTATCTCTTTAGTTATCTTATTAGAATTGTCTCAGGTCCCATTTACCACATACTAGCCTATGCAACAAATAATGACTATTGAATTTTGACTCACATATTCTCTTCAACTCCTGTTATTTTTGAAACACATGTTCTGTGCTTTTCACTCTTACATTTTGTAGTGTAACATGATACTTTGGATTTAAAATATTTGTACTTGCTGTTTTGTAATGAAACATGATACTTTATGATTGAAAATATATGTAATTAATTTCTGAAATATTGTGATTTGGAGCTTTCCTCCTCTAGCCACCACTGAAAATGGGCACTTTCTGGCCCAGTCAGACTTTCTCAGTAAACAAATCTCAAATAAATAAATAAATAAATAAACCCATAAATAAATAAATAAATATTAAGTGGCAGATGGCTGTCATAGGACATGGATTATGCATCTAATGGAACTTAAGATGCAATAAACATAGAATATTCAAGAAGGTGAATGCTAAAGATAAATGTCTGCATCCCTAAACAGTTAATCATTTTTGTTTAATGTTAATGTGAATTTGGGGAGTAGAAAATAATCTGCAATGCAATATTTGAATGACAGAAATTTGAACTAGATAAGACAGAACGAAGTTTAAAGCTATATAATAAAATATTTAGATATGGTTAGAAAGTGTAATTTTATTAATGTTTTGTTGAACATAGGAAGGCATTCTAAATCATCACCACTACCACCATCATCATCATCATCATCATTATCATCATCATCAAATTCGTTTTTCTACGTGGAGTCAGGGTATCAAGACACCTGCTGCCACATCTCTTGATTCAGAACCAGACTCCTGTCTTCTTTGACAATCATGCCTGACTGCTTCATGTCTTCTCTTACACAATCTCTGCATCTCTGAGCTGGATGTCCTTGTTAGTTTTCTTTTAATCTTGTCATATTGCTTTCTCCAAGTCTAAGAATTCTCAGATGGACTCTCTACTTATCCCTCCTTCTGCACAACTATCTGTCACACTGTAAACCTTGGGTTAGTTTCACAGAATTCTGATCAGATTCTGGGCTCTCCTCCTTTCTTACTTCCTGCTACTCTGTCTATGCACATATCACTCAACCTTTCCAGCAGTTTCATGTAGTGTTACAAGAGTTTGATACTTAATTATTGTCCATAGTTGTGAATAGCCCCTTTGCTCTTGTGCACTGGCATTGCAATGTTTATTCCACAGTTATTTTGGATATGCCTTTCTCTCCAATGCACAGGAGCCATTTCTCCCTGAACACCCAACACTTTGATCATACCTGCCATGACCTCATCTGAGCCTGCCTCTTTCCCAGACTTCATTTTCCTTAGTGTTGTTCTTACTTCTTCTAGGGTGGCTTCTTCTTCTTTCATCATAGACTGTGCATGCACAGTTCTGTGGGGCTTTCTTCATTCAGAAGCTTCTTATGTACTCCTTCCATCTGTCTCTGATGGCATTTGAGAACATTGTTGTTATCATTCCATATGAGTGCTGTCTGACAACTATCATCATGATATTTCTGTCATTGCTTTTCAGTTTGATAGAACTTCCCTGGGCCATTTCCTGAGCCATTTTCCCAAAGCTAGTAGTGTTTTGCTGATGCCTTGTTCTTTGTCATTGCAATTGTTCTCTTCTTTTTCTTGGCAAACCAGTACTCCTTAGCTTGGTGCATCTTTAATACCTCAGACTTCATCCTGTGCTCCTTCTTTATTTGGTAACTTTATGGACTTATGCATTTCAGCACCAGTTCTTCTTAGATATACTTATGAAGTCTAAAATGGCCTGCCTTTCACTGTTCCTGTTATTTTTCCTTAACACTGTTATGCCATTTGCCAGACAGAAGTTTACAATGGCTTCTCCTTCATGGATTCTGTTGGCTCACCCATGTAGATCCAGGCAGTCCACATATCATGTTGTGTCTTTCCTGATATGAGCATTTAGGCGCACAACTGTCAACAACAGCAGCAACTCATTTTGTCCTGCTTTTTCTAAGAGTTCCTACAACTGCTGTCTGAATTTGCTCTCTTCCTTACATCACAGCTCTGGAATTGATTTAAAAGGCTGTCCTATCTTTACAATGGAGACTGATTGCCAAGACTTTTTTCAGCACAGTTTACACTCTTTCCAGTCTGTCCTCCACCTGAATAGTAGACTCTGTATCTCAACCGCAGTGACTTTGCTGAACTACCCTTGAATCTTTTCTCCTGGATGAACATAATATCCAGTTTCCTACATACCATCATGTCATCTGCTTCCAGTCTGTAGACTGGCAGTGAACCTATATTCAGTGTAGCAATCCTTAACTCAGTTTTATAGGCTTATTGGTTTAACACCCGGCTGACACTCAACAGAGCTATCCCAGTTAACCAGTTAACCCAGGCTGGCCAAATGGAAATCAGTTAGCCAGTGGCTTCTTGACCCACAGTTGCTGGGCTATATGACAGACACACTGGCCAAGAGGGTATAAAGACCTCCCCCACCATTAGCATGAGTCTCTGGTGTAGGTTGGTAAACTCTGTGAATTCAGAGTAGGCCAATTCCTTAGACCACTTAACAGTGGCAAATACCCATGACACTTTTGGATGGCATTAGTCAACATGTCCAATTTACCTAAAGACAATTTTAAAAGAGGCCAGATGGCCTGTCTTGATGTGGCTCACTGTCTATAGTCTATAATATCCAGTCTAGAGGACAATGCACATCCCAGAAAATGCCTAAATTGGTTGGTCTACATGACTGTTCCTCCAACATGCTCCACATAGAGTCTGTACTGTGCCCATGACTCCATTCATTTTGAGTGCATCTGTTGACATACCTCTCAAATTGGACTGAGATGGTTGTGTCTCAACCTGGTACCTTTCGTCTTTGTGGAAGTAGTACCCATCGTGTTTTTTGGAGGATGAAAGAACCCCATGTAGGCATCAAAAGAGCATGCAAACTCAACACAGGCAGTGACTAGAGATCAAGATCAAACAAAGGGCCTTGTGTCTGTGAGGAAAATACCTTATTCAATATGACACCATCTATTTTTTCATATGGATATGCCATCCACGTGATGCTGATTTAAATTTCAGGTTTTGTAGAATTAGATAACAGAAATAGAATGGTGACATGTGGTGTGTTTTACTGAAAAAAGAATGCAAATGGCATAAAGCATTCATTGTTTCGTAATAACACTATTTGTATTAAAAATACAATGAAACTGATGGAAAAGAATGCTTTTAATGTATTGAAGTTCTGGATGATGTACCTACATGAGGGTAAGAGAATTTTTAATCCATTTTTTTAACATTTTAATTAATTTTTGTAACATTGTCCCTGGGATTCAATAAACTCTGTGTAGGCTCCACCTGAAGCCTGCATGGCGTTTACATATTTACATGATGGTGCACGTCAGGCAGCAGCGCACAATGCATATTAATGCCTTGCAGTGTATCTAAGTTAGGTTTTGTGGCTAGCAACAATGTTTCTGGCCAGGAAACCGTGTAAGCAAATCTAGATACAATTCTGTTTAAAGCAAAGAATCTATGGTCCGTGGATTTCCACAGAATGCCAAAATGATCACTGGGGCTTCAGAGGTAGCTGTCAATCTGTTAGTGAAAAACATCTGCACAAAGGCCAACATAATGTGAGGGCATTTAACCAGAAATAGGGAAATATTTGCCATACATTTTGCATAGAAATATGGTAGAATGAAAATTAAACATACTTCTCAATCTCTTTGAACAAGAAATCTAGAAAAAGCTATAAATAATGGGGGGGGGGCAGAAATAGGGGCAGGTTTATAATATTGCTCTTTCAAACTTAGAAAGTTGATAGAATAATAGGTTGTACATTAGCATGAACTTTCTGAAGAGCTTGAAGTTTGCAACTCAAATGTCTCGCATCAGTTTCTGACTTCACTCAGCAATGACATGTAAATTATTTGCCAGAAAACCAAAATGTTATGAGGAAAAGATCACAAATATGAGACAAAAACTGAACATTCTGCACAAATCAGGACAGTTGAGAGGTATGCACTCAAATGTATGTAATATTGAATCACATTAGTCTAGAGATAATCCCAGTGATATGGAAGAAACCCACACATTTGATAAGGAAAACATCTGGATATGCTGACAGTTGAGACGTATAAATGTGAAGTATATGGCCCAAACACAGAACAGGATAGTGTACCTACAGTATAGAGTATTGCAATATTCCATTCCTGGCATTCTGCACTGAAACTGTGCTAATGATCTGTAATAGGACATGGACTGCCATGTAAAATGATCATTAAGCGGAAGTGTGTATATTGAATATGGACACATAGATGAGTTGTATGAATGAACACAGGGAATGAGGACATACCGCTCAACTTCTTAGTGCAAGAAATCTGGACAAAGCCTAGCAAAATGAGGGGGGGGTGGCCCAAAAATAAGGACATATTTTAAATATTACTCTTAAAAACTTTGAAAGTGCTAGAATAACACCGTTTGTTTTAACATACATTTTCTGAAGGATCTGAAGTCGAAAACTTAAATATATGTCCCAGTGATTTGACAGAAAACTGCAAATTTTATATGAAGAACAGACCACAATATTGGCCAAAAATCTGGACATTCTGCAAAAATATGGACCGTTGAGAGGTATGAAAGAGGATATGTGAAAAACACTCATGTACAGAACAGGAGGGAATGTCAATGAAAGATGGTTGTAGCAGCAACACCAGTCAAACACACACACACACACACACACACACACACACACACACACACACACACATATATATATATATATATATATATATATATATATATATATATATATATATATATGTATATGGTACATTAGGGACTCTGCAGGGAAAATATGTTTTATGTTACACAAAAGGTAACATGACAATAGGGAGGATGTCTGTGGGTTAGGGTGTATATTGTGAAATTCTGCAAACTGATATGCCTGAATATGAGTGTACTCTCAGCACAGGTCTACAGCAAGGCGGGCACAGGTAAATAATCATGAAAGCATTACTAGATCCAACTACAATCATGGACAATATCAGAATAATACCTCTAATTATCCCATGCCTCTGGCATAACACATGTGATGCAGACTGATAAGAATGAGTCTGCACACACACATACACACACACACACACACACACACACACACACACACAGACACACACACACACGCACACACGCACACACGCACACACACACTCACACACTCACACACACACACACACACACACACACACACACATGAACGACTATTATGATACATCCACACTCAATGAGAGTAAACAAGCACACTGTCCTGGCACTGTAATAACTGCAGGAGGTGTTGGAGGAACACTGCTATACCTGTATGAGACAGTATGGGCAATACAGGTTAGTTGACTTGTGTGCATGGCATACGTATTTTATATGTATGTATATATATATATATATATATATATATATATATATATATATATATATATATATATATATATATATAAATAGCATGATCCACACTGTCACAAACTCAGTAAGGAGGACTTTAGGAGACTTAAATTAATCCTGAGAATACCATTGACATCAAGGAGCAAGATCCAAGCTATAAATCAATTTGCTCTTCCTGTCTTAACTTATAGTTTTGGAGTGATTGACTGGCCCCAAAAAGTGTTGGCTAGAATGGCTATTATAACAAGAAGGATGCATCATTCTCACCAAATGATTTATAAAAATCAGTGTGGGCCTCCTTGAAATTGATTACATGTATAGATCTGCAATCGTGAAACTCCAGACATATCTACTGACCTCACAAGATTCAAATGTATTGAAAATTTTGAACCATGAGGAGAATAAATGTAAGATGACATCTCTGCTTAATTTAGCAAAAGCATATCAACGTCAAGCAGGAATGGAAATCAAACCAGAAGTGGATAAAAACCAGGCAGCAACTGAATGTGCCAAAAAACAAAAGAAAGAATATAAGATGAAGGACCAGATGAGAAGGCAAGAAATGTGGAAAAAACATAAATATAGTTGCAAGTACAGAAAACTTCTGGAAGAGCCTCATGTTGATCAAGAATGAATGCAAGAATGGTTAAGGAGAGGTGAATTAAAACCAAGAAATGAAAGGTTAATATTGGTAGGCTAAGATAGTGGGCAACGTACATGGCGGTTTACAAAGTCCATTGAACATGTGGGAGAAACAGACATATGTAGGTTTTGTAAAACCAAATTGGAAACAGTCACACACATTGTTGCTAGTTGTGACACACTAATGGCAGAGGGACTGTATACTGAAAGGCATAATAATGTAGCGAGACTGTTACAATGGAGATTGTGCAAACATTATGGTATCGAAGTGGCTGAAAAACACTGGAAACATCAGCCACAAAGTATCATAGAAAATGATGAAGTTTATATCACATGGGATCACCCGGGTCTATATCAGTTCTGAAGTTCGAACACCATATGTTCGAACTTCAAACCACGAACTGCAAAAATATCAAAGTCTTAATACAGCGATTTTTTTTCCCAGGGAAAAAATCGCTGTTCCAAGAAACACACACACAACACAAACACACCAAAACAACATCAATCCACACACATCTATCACACACCCACCTCACCCGCACCTAACCCTAACTCACCTAACCCACACCCTAACCCTAACATCCACACGATCGCACATTTACCTGAACCCGACCTGTAACTTCCCACCACAGTCCTGATACTTGCAATGCCACAGAAACGGCCCACTGAATTATTTCCCTCTGAAAGAATTTGGTGGGCCGCGGCTTTGCGATTACCAGTGTTTACTGCTATTCGATATTCAGCCATTTTGATGGACTGATATAAACCCGGTTCACCCAATACCAACAGTTCAAAAGATAAATGCTAGAAAACTGGATATAGTGGTCCAAGAAAAGAAGACAAAAGCAGCATTGTTCATTGAAATCACCACACCCAGTGACTACAGTGTCTTGTGTACAGAGTGACTCAAAGTCATAATACGTGGATCTGTAGGCAGAAATGAGAGCCATGTGGGCGAAGGATACCCAGACAGTTCCAATAGTAGTAGGAGCAACAGGTCTTATAAAAAGAATTTACACTCGTATTTAGATATCTTACCATTTCATGTAACACCATATGAATTGCAGAAGGGGTCATTACTGTGCACATTGAGGGTGCTGCAAAGACCACTTTTGGCTGACATCAAAGAGTGAAACAATACTAATTTCATGAACTTTAATCATACAGTGAATTTGGAATGGAGTCCTTTCCTGTCATGGTATTAGAAACTCAAAAGACTTGGAGAAATTAAAAACACAAATGATATACATGCCATTAATGCTGTCAAACACCTATGTATGTAGTATTTGCATAAGCAGAACAGGTAGCACACATGCATCTGGTGTAACAAATTGATTTGTGGTCTGCACCATCAGACAGTTGTATATATTCCAAAAAAAAGGATACCTAGGCATTGCCAATAAGTTGTGTGACAGAGCACTGTGACAAATGTGGTAGACTTCAGTTGGAAGCTGTGCAGGGAGGTACATGAAGAAGGGTCCATTGTACACAGTTATTGGTGTGATGAAGGTGTTATGACCTCTGATATGCATGTCCTTCACATACCCAATACTTATGTTACATTCAAGGGAGTAGTCAGCACTGTGACCACATGTTGGTTGATGTACCACTTAACCTGTATCCCAGGACACAGGTTACATACCTATTGGTCTGATTTTATGGTGAGATGACCACATTATACTTGGGTGGTGTATTTGTTTCCTGAATCAACAAATCCCCCATGTTTCTTGTCAATGCAGGTGTTGTCATGGTTGTGGCAGCATTTTTTGGTATGTGTTAATACTGTCTGTATTATACTAATATCACAGCTGGAGTCAATGATTACTCACAGTCTGTAGTCCTTTAGGTAGCTGTCTGTACAGAGTATGTGTATGTCATCTGTGATGTCCACCACTTAACTAATGGATAGGGAAAGGGTCTAGCAGACAGCCCTGATGTATGGAACTGATCACTGGACGTGAGTTATAGGTCACACCTTACATTTCAACATAGTGAGATGCCACTTATGTGATATACTATTTGATCCATTTGGTGATATAGCTTTTTATGATCACATATAACAGTATTCATTGAATACCTCTGTGTGGATTTGTTTCAAATGACTTGCCTGATCAAGTTCCACGGGTCACAATAGTGTTGTCATCACACATGCCCTTGATGACATCTTTGAGGTCATCTATCAGATGTAACAGACTTGATGTAGCATTAACAACTCACACATGTCTGTTGTAAACAGCTGGAATATTACTAGTGTACATGTAAAGGGGTCCATTATGACATGTTGGTCTACCTCACAGTCAAGGAGAGTCAGAATGTCTCTATACATGTATGCATCAGGTGCTGTCTCCCCAACTCAAATGGATGCGTGTTGATGTAGACCCTTATATAGGAACATAACCCAAATACCTAAAAAAACTATCTTTAACATGTGTGTTGAAGTGTGCATTCAAACATATCAGGATGGTGTTGTGCTGACTCACACCACAGGTGAATTGTGATGTTGTCACAGCCCACTGATTCCATGTGATAGGCCTGGATGAATGTAAGACAGTGCATACTGCCTATCATAATCTGGCTTATGGTTTTGGCACAATCCCTGATGCAGGTATCTTTGAGAAACCCTGCCAGCTGGGATTAGCCCTTACATCAGTTGATGGCTAACCAACTGTCTCACCACCAGAACACAATCTGTGAAAGTTGGTGAATCAACCTGTACCAGTAGAGTTGTCATCATTGGCAAACTCCAGGGATCTGTGCTTGGCCCTTCAATGTTTGGACTCTGTTTGACAGTTCAAGGTAAAGTATATGGCCTTTCACTTACCAAGTTTGCTGATCACTGCATATTGTGTGCAATCGTTGAGTCCACCAATGAGGACAACATAGTAAAGAAGGAGCTAACACAGACAATTGAATGGTGACATAGGCAATCTACAAATAAATGCAGAAATGTGTGTTTGTTACATTGTCTTTCTGAAAAGTAGAATTCCAAGTTAATCACAGCATTGACAACAGTTCTGCTAAGCAAAACCCAACTATGCAAGCACCGGGAGCACGTGTAGATAGCAATCTGAAATTTGACCACCACATGTCCACACTGGTATTGAAAGCCTATGATGTGCACATCATCAGCCATGCCATCATACTGAGATCTTTGGATTGCATAGGAGCACTAAAGTCAATCCTCATTAGAACACTAATGGAGTATAATGCTCTCTTTTGCATACAACTCACCAGACACATGTAGCAGCTGGAAAAACCACAGGGCTTTCTCAGCAAGATAACCACAGAGCCTACAAACCATTCCATGCTGTATGTGCATAGATTAAAAGCTATGTCACTGTAATCTTTACTGTGTAGGATGAGGTGACTTCTGCCTGCTCTCCATGCCAGTCTCCAACCCTGCCCTGGTGGAAGTACTGCATATCCAGATATCTGATATAGTTGTGACATAAGCAGTGTCTGCTGAGGAGAATATAGCAATAACAGTGTCCCATATGGCAGTGTAAAAGGTGTAAAATGCTCTCTGTAATGTCAAGTAACAGGTCTCACACACACACACACACACACACACACACACACACACACACACACACACACACACTTGACTGCAGTGAGAATAGAACATCTACCTAAGTACACAGAGTAAAGAGCACAGTATTTTATGCACGCACCATGGCACAAGTCTGACGTTTACAAGACTGCAGGTGAACATATAGAACATGACATCAGCAGGTAATGTGGGAGACAAGATGTTGGGTGGGCTGCATGAAATGGATGTGTAGGCATCTACAAGTATCAAAATGCTGCCAATCTGTGCCATTGGAGCTGTAACTGTGTGGGCTGTATGAAATGGATGTGTAGGCATCTGCAAGTATCAAAAGGCTGTCAACCTCTGCCATTGGAGCAGTAATTGCAGTATATACATTTCTGCTCTTCTATCCAGACACATACACAGTTAACTACAGAGAGCAAAACCCCTACCTAGGCAAGTACACAGACTACACAGCACAGTACTTTATGCAAGTGCCACAGCACAAGTCTGAGTTTTACAACACTGCAGGTGAACTTATAGTAGATGACATAAGTAGGCCATGTGAGAGACGAGATGTTAGGATGCATGCATAGGTTCATGGGGTCATGGTTTCATAGGAGGCTACAAGAAACCTAGCTGTGCAAAAACACAAGTACCCTTATTGAGCATGGTTAAATGTTCATTGTTAGCAGAGTGATTTTGTGAGCAGTGCCAACTGGCTCTGTCCGTGATGGACATAGGTGTCAAGGTTGGGCTTGAACAGTGTCATTGAGGAGCACTGCTTTACATGCAGTGGCAGCCTATTACACATGGATGACATGGACACATTTTGATGACACATAATAAAAATAAAACAAGAAAATAGAATAAAAAATAAAATCAATTAAAATAAAAATAAAGTAAAAAACATTTTTACTATAACAAAATAAAAGAAAAAGAAAAGAAAAAATCATAAAAGAAAATATAATAAAAAATATTTTAAAAATCATATAATAAAATAAAAATAATATAAAAGAGTGAGATAAGGGTTGGGATGAGAGAAAAATAGAGATAAGATTAGTACCTTCATATGTGACATGCAATGCAGTAATACAATTATTTAACTCTATCATCTTAACCTTTACATTTAAGTGTACATCTTCTAACATATGCACACTATACTTCAGATTGCAGCAAGTAATCCTTGAAATGTGCATATATTGCACATATGTGTGCTCCAATTATACAGATTACAGTTTACAGCGGGGGATTTGGAATAGAGGTTTAATTTAATGAAAATATTATTGAAAAAATAACAGTATTGTATAGTTGTGAAATGTGGTATTTGAACCCACAACCTCTGATTAAATTCTAATTTCTGACTCCTACAATTGGCTTGTGGTACAGACTAATGCATGTGTATTTGCTTTTAGAGTTGGGATATGCATGCCCAATTTGATGCAACTATAAAATACCTAAAAAAACTATCTTTAACGTTTGATGCTATAATAACAGTACTTTTCTGTTTCATACATACCACATGGTTCCCGTATTCCAACCAATTTAGCCCCATGGGCTCTTACATTGCACTCTTGATCACTGGCAGTTTTAGAAAAAACGGAACAGAAAAGAAGACAATTATGAATAACAGTCTTGTCTATATTCAGCTTAATAAGTCTTATAAGTACTCCATGTAGATGATACTTACACAGGTGTGGGATGTCCTTAGCCATAAATTCCTCAGTCCAGTGGTCGAGTGTATCTCTCCTCCTCCTCTGTAGGTCATTGAAATCATACCTACATTGATTTTCAGTGTGTGGGATACCTGTGTCACTGGATACAGCCTCAGCTAAACTATCCCAAGCCTCAGACTTGTACTGAGAACCAGTATAATCCCACTGCAGAAGCCTTTGGCCATGGTTCTTAACTAGGAGTCCAGTGGATATTCTGGATTCCTGGATACCCCACCTCTATGTCCTAAACCTGGCACATTCTCCTAAAATGCCTGACATGCCTACCAGTGGATCTAGAGCAATGGAGACTAATATTTCCTGCCAGTTTCAGTTATTGCATTTACTGGAGTGAGCAAATGCATTGCTAGGGAGTGCTACCCGAGAGCAACACTTTTGCGTGATGGTAAGTGGGGAGTAGTAGTGCCAAGCAGTGAAGAATTCAGTTCAATTATTGCAATTGCAAGGTTAATGGATGTACAGTCTGTATGTATATATATATGTCTTCAGCAAATATGAGGGCCATGCATGTCCAAATAGCAGCATAATACTTATAGAAATTTAGTACACATTATACCCACAGGAATACATCTGACAATAAATGTGATAATACATAGCTAGATAAATAAATAAGCAACACAATAATAGTGTCTCATCCCTCATACCTATAATGAATATCAGGTCCACTATCTAAAGTGTTATAAGTAAGAGTGACTATAATGGGAAGGGGGGTGCAACAGTAAAAGTGTATCAATATCTTGTATTAGAACCCAGGACCATGTGCATGGCACTGTTACACTTACACCTGTTGCCACAAGAAGTTTGAAATAACACTTGTCTATGTTGCAATTCATTGCTACAAACTACAATGCCTCAACAGTAAAAAGAAGATTGTGTACCATGTACTAGAACCCAGGATCATCTGTCGTCCAGCCCTACACTTACACCTGCTGCCACAGGACTAATTACATGACATTCCCTGTTTTACTAATCATTCTTAATGTCTCGCTGTTAACAACTGTGCAATGCAGATTTGCAGGTTTGTGCAATGCCCTATAGTATTAATTGAATGCATCCAGTTTCTATTTTTGGCTGTCTGGGTCCTGTCTGCTTCTTGAGTGGTCCAGTTGTTCAGTTAGCACACTGCTGCACTTCTCAAAAATGAGATAAGCACAGCCAAACCCACCATTAATTTTCTCTGTTCTTGTGATTGTGCTACATGCCTCATTGTGCAAATACTGGTCCTAAAAAAATAGACAGACAGACAAAGGCACAAAAGGTGAAAAAGAAAAAATGGGCAAGTAGTTGAAATGAGAAAATCAATGTATCACATGCACACAAGAAAATCATGGCTCACATGAGATATGTGTGCGTAGATCTGGATTTCAATTCTCACTCCAAAGCACCTTCAGAATACAGGACAAGTTCCTTATCCATCTTTGCCATACAAACAGCTTTGCAGCAAAGAACTGAGCTCAGTCTGCACACAAACAACTGCAACATCAGCTACAGTAATAGCAAACCATGCAACTGTTATTTGTACATATATTATTTTTGGATGTAGTGCACCTAGTGATCACACAAATGGTTATAATTGCTTGCAAATATATAGCTCTGACTTCCATTTCTGTGTTTGTTGGTCATTCTTCAGTTATGTGACCAGCAATCTGAGACATGCAGTGTGTAAGCCATTCTATATAATTGGGCTTAAAATGTTTGAGGATATTAAGTGGAAATAATATTATATGCAGTTTTCAAGAAATGACGGGCAGGTTGGATGTTAAGAAACACAACATGTGAATTGTGTGCTGCTTACTTGCATTTTCAACCTTACATCTAACACATTGTAGATCTAATCTGTCACAATCAGTGGAAGTAAAGAAGCCTGTAGTGCTGTTGTGTTTTCCTTATCCCAACCAGTAATCATTCACAGTTGCAGTCCATTAAACACCAACACTGAGGTAGTGCCTGCACTATGTTTACATCTCCTGCATGCATCCAAGTATTTGGGATTCATCAGTTCTAATGAGTTCACACCTCATTTGCATATTCATCATCCTAACTGCCCTGAATTTACACCATATAAAAAGGCAACAGTGTAACTAGACAAACTGATGGTGATGAGACTTGTTCATGTTGGGAAGACTGCACATACGCTATTTCTTCAGGATATATATGTATAAAGGAGTACTGAAATTCAGAAGGTATGTTTCCACTTTCTCAGCTACTTACTGCATATGCTGGAATGTATTTAATGCTTTTACACTTTTATCTGTGTGCATTAGTTAGATGTGTACTGATGGCATGGGCATGATTGTCAAGCCATTTCAGAAGTATACATGACTGGCAATACATGAAAATGGAATGCTGTGTGATAAATATGTACAAATGTTTCAGGGACATTTCCTTTGATAGGACTTTTAGCATTTCAAAGATGTTTTGTTAGCAAAATGTGTCATTTGCCAGTTCTTTCGAGGAGAGTATTATGGTGCAAACACGGATAGACTGTTTTTTTTTTTTTTTTGTAGGGGGCAAGGGTGAGTTACTGTTGTAGCAGAAACAAGGATATGTTACTTGTGTTACTCTCCTTGTTTTGCATCTTGCCTGTTGTTTGTATTTCACACCTGTAGACAGTTATATGTTTGTCCAGGGGCAACACTGAGTGGCTACCTTTCCTGCTGAATCTGGAAACAATTATTTTGTAGATATGTGATACTTATGTGTATTATCTTTTTATTGTCTTTTAAGACATCTAAGAGTATGCCACTCAGGCTTGTCAATCCTTGGAGACCCTCCTTCATGGAAGCAGAGAACCAGGTGATAGTGGATGTGTTTAGGCAACATGATTCTTTCCTCCTGGAAAGAGGATGGGGAGATATGGCACATAGGATGCAAATTTGGCACAAGATAGCTGAATGCTGTGGGTGGACAAAGCAAGACATATGAGCAGGGTGCCACTGACATGATCACATCTGCATGGAGGAGAGCAGCTGCAGTGGGCCAGTAACACCCAGTGAAGAGTTCCTGACCAATATTAGGGATCCAGACAACTTCCAGAAGAGTGCAGTACAGCATATCTTTCAGATCAACAGTTTTTTAGACAGGAAGCATGTCCCAGGAGGAGCTTAAAAACAGGCTTTGGTATCTCAACAGTTGAATACTGTTGTATAGTAAAATAATCAAAATCAATAAGTTTCTTCTGTGTCACATGTATTTCTTTGGGGGGATTGAAGATTGCTACAGTTATTAGCTTAGGGTGGAGTTGACAGCCACATTCTTGTTGAAAGCATACCCCTGCATTTATGAAGCTCTTTATAGCGTGCAGGATTAGTCTAAGAGCTATTTTCAGCAATATGGCCGACATGCGATCCAGGAGCGAGCTCCCAGGAAGTGCACGTGAGCTCTTAGGCTATATCTGCATGGACCAAGCTCCTGTATGCAAATTACCCTCATTTGCAGGTGAAAACCAAACCATACAAATGAGGGTAATTTGCGATCCAGGAAGCCAGCACAGCTGTCAGTGCAGGATGAGTGCAGTCTGCAGAAATGTACTCCATTAGTAACCAAGTACATTTCTGCAAACTACAAAACAGAGCTATGACATCTCCAAATAAAGGCTGCATATTATTGAGGAAGCAATTCAATGGACAAGTAGAAGGCTATTGGCATTGCAAACTGTTTAAAAAAAAAAAGAAAAACTTTTATTTTTTTCTTTTGCTGATCTCGGCTGTTTAAGCATAGGGCAGTGGCACGCAAAGGGGATTGGGGGAAAATAATAAAATAAACCTAAAATAAGCATTCTAACGAAAATCATTATTCTGCCATGCAAGTCAATGGCAGGCATAAGACAACCTGGCCAGTGAGTAATGGTTGCTAAGGGGGGAGGCTCAGTGTGGGACATGTAACTATGCATTAGCAGGCAATCCTATACAAATGAGGGAAAGGTTAGTGAATCCCAGTTTTCCCCAGGGTGTGAGGCAGGTCCCAAGAGTGTAAGAGTATAAATAGCTGGGTGCAAGACTAAGATATAGGTGACATCATGGGGGGGTTTCAGGCATACTGTAAGTGGATTGGAGCCCTGTGGCACAGGATTGCTCCTAGCTTAGAACAGCTAAGATAGGGGTGTGTCTAAACCTGCCTAGCACTCTTTGCAAAGTGTAAGCGGGTGTGCGAGCTGCACACCAGGTTTTACAGGAAGAAAAAGGAAGTTAAACCATGAAATTGCAGCTCTGTGCACATTTGAGCACTCTGCGCGGCACGCACATGGGCTTAAACAGGGAGGCAATGGGAAGGGAAAACAGCAGGATGAAGGTAATCAAGGAGAACTAGCTTAGCTGGCAGGTGAAATGTATCAAAATCAGCCAATTACACAGACAGCAGACCAGCACAGCCAAGAACACTACTATAAACTAAGCAAACACCTTCCCCTCTGGTTTTTCCACACTCTACACCACTGGTGTATATATGCAGGGAAATTTTAACAAACAAACCTACAAAATGAGAAGGGCTGCAACAGGCAACATAGAACATCATGTGCAAGATGCTGAGGGTGGTGAGGATGTGAATGCTGCCAAACAACCCACAGTGAGGAGACAGAGAAGAGTGTACAGGCCCAGGGTAACCTACTAGGGGCTACATGAGCTGGAGATAGTGGAGCACTATAGGGTGGACAGAGACCTCCTACATCACATTGTTGATCTGTGCTAGCCACACCTGACACACCAAACTAGCTGAGGGGAACTCATCCCAGTGGATACCAAGGCATGTGTAGGCCTAGGTATACTAGCCACAGGTACCAACAAAAGCACAACTAGGGATATCATGGGGATCTCACAGGCATCAGCATCCAGAGTATTCCACCAGTTCCTGGATGCCATAGCAGCATATGCCAGTGAGCACATATATTTCCTCAACACACGTAATGTGTTGACCAGCAATATGCATCTCTTCCACCAAATAGCAGAATACCCTGGGGTAGTGGGTACTATAGACTGCACACACATATGCATCAAAGCACCACCCAGTGAGCAGGGTAGGGCCTACATCAAGGGGGCATCCCCTCCATCAACTGCCAGGTTGTATGTGATGCCCAGGGCATTATAATGAATGTGTGTGCTGGCTGCCCTGAAAGCTATGATGATTCACACATATGGCATTTGATGCAGCTGTACCACAGATTTGCCAATGTGGACATCCCCTACGGTCACCTAGTGGGGGATGCTGGGTACTCACTGGAGCCATGGCTGATGACACCCATCAGAAATGCACACACACCTGAACAACAATGCCATAATGAGGCACACACACAAACCAGACATATAATAGAGTTTGTGTTTGGGATGCTCAGGTCATGGTTCTGGTGTCTGGACACATCTGGTGGAGCCTTGCAGTATTCACCAGCTACATGTACCCAAATTGGTATGGTATGTGCTATGCTACAAAATATGATCCTGTGAAAACAGTTGCAGCAGGAACAGCATGGGCCAGGGCCACACAGTCCCCCACCAATGCCAAGGCCTGTACAGGCACAGAGTGACTTGGAGGAGGAACAACCTGAGCCTGCCCGAGTACGCAGAAGAAGGTGTGCCCAGTATGCCCTGGCCTTGGCAAAAGAGGCAACACATAGCATATGTACTGACACAGTAGGGACCCAGGGAATGACACCTCTCTCTGACTCACACAGACAGTAAAAGGGATGCCAAACATGCCACTACCTGTACTCAATCATGTATAGGGAGTGTACTATGTGCCTCCAACATAGGCAGCCCTCCAGCACCATCCTCAAGTCTGGCACACCATCAAAGGTAAGTCAATCAGCCTACCAATTGCCAAATGGAGTAGAATGTGTTGTTACCTGTAGCTATGGTATGGATGTGAGCATGCAAGGGAATTGGGTGGCTGAATGTTATGGCAGCAGACAGTAGACACCCATAGTGGCATCATGACATCTGTAACACATACTGGAGTCACCATAGTAGCCAGTACTACACAGAGTGACAAAACCAACTGCAGGAAATGGGCTGAGCGTCACGCGTGTCCATAAGACTCACACATTCCAGTCAGGAAGGTTTACATACCCAACAACAGTCTCAGCCAGCAGGACAGGTGTAGAAAAACACAAACAACTGCTGTACTATGGCCTCTGAATAAGCTCTATGGATAAGCCCTCCCCAGGCCTACACAGAAAGACTACAGTAGACCAAGCAGTTGGATGTAAGTTGTGAAGACTAGTAAGTCAGAAACTAATATGCAGGTAATTAAAGCTAAGATCTATAGTATACTGGTATGCCTCTAGCCAGCATGATAGGTAAGACTACAGACTGAAAGGGAGTATCTGACATACCAGTACAGTCAATGTGTACAAGTGTCAGGTGTGCCCCCCCCATCCTACGTACACTTATAGTAACAGTCAGGTGTGCCCCCCACTCCTGTGTTGAAATGTAGAAACAGTCAGGTGTCCCCCTGCTATGCAAAAGTGTAGCAACAGTCAATGCCAAATGACCAATGGATACCCTGCAGACAAAGCATGCTACCTGTTGGCGTATAACACAAAGGTCAGCACCGCAGTACAAACTAGCTGGATTTGATCCACACATGCAATACAGGTGGCCATACTGGGCATGCTCACACACTTAGAGGAATGAAGGCAATGTCAGTAAACAACATACTGAAAGGTCATACTGGTCATGCTCACATACAAACACATGAGGCCATGTCTGCAAACACCAGTTGACCAGACATGTCTGGCAGTCGCAGTTCTTAGTGCAGACACATGTCAGCATGCACCACTCCTACCTTTCACACACAGTGGATAGGAATACAGGCACATACGTAAGGACAACACACTATAATAAGCCAAAGATAGATGGACATAGATGTGTGGAAGAGGGTGTCCATGACCAGGAGCCATTTGGGTCAGTTCCACCCAGCACACAGCCAAAAGGCCCCAAACACATGAGGTGCAGATGTCACTCACTGCAGATACTAGCCACCAGTATCTGTCAGCATGACAGACTATGTGGTGCATGTGCCAGCTGTGCAACATGACTGTACAAGGAAGTAGTCATCTAGTAGCTATATACACGCACCTGTGACATATGACCCCGTGTGTGCCCTCATGTGGCATGTCAACCCCTACATGAATGAGATATGGCCCATGCTCACACCGCCCTCCCCATAGCAGTATTATGACAAGCCTGCTGAGGTCATCCAATGTGAAATACACATTTGAGAGAGCTGTAGCTCAGTAATCTCCATGGTGCATCCCATAATTGCATACTGCTGTAGTGATAAACTAGTTAGGTAGTAGATCTAACCCCAGATTTAGCAATTGTGTGAGTGTGTGTTTGTGTGTGTGTCTGTCTGTCTCTGACGGTGCAGAGAGAAATGCTTTTTAGGCTACTCACACTCCGTACAATTCATATACTCAACTTTGGCAAGGCTGCTGATGTCACTCACCTAGAAATACACCTCTGGGAAGATTACAGCCCAGTAATCTTTGTAACGCATCCTGTAACTCTGTAGTGCTGTGGTTAAGTAGGTGTTCTAACCCCAGACTTGGCAACTGTGTGTGTGAGCAATGCTTTTTAGGCTATTCAAACTCCGTACAAATCATATACTCAACTTTGGCAAGGCTGCTGATGTCACTCACCTAGAAATACACCTCTGGGAAAGTCATAACCCAGTAATCTCTGTAGCATGTCCTGTAACTGTATACTGCTGTAGTGTGATAAAATAGTTAGGTAGGTGTTCTAACCCAGACTTGAAAACTGTTTGTGTGTGTGTCTGAATGAATAGAGAGCAATGCTTTTTAGGCTACTCACACTCCGTACAGTTCATATACTCAACTTTGACAAAGCTGCTGATGTCACCCACCTAGAAATACACCTCTGGGAAGGCTGTAGCTCAGTAATCTCTGTAGTATGTCCTGTAACTGCATACTGCTGTAGTGTGAATTAGAACTGTGGTAGGGTTCCATCTCCACCCATGGGAGTTCTGGATGTTTTGTGTGTGTTCCAATGTCTGCGCATGGAGCAATGCATTATAGGCTACTCACTCACAGTACATTTCAAATGCCCTACTTTGGCAATCCTGCTGATGTCTTTCATTGTGAAATACAACATTGTGGAAAATGTTCTGTGGTAATCCTTGTGGTGTGACCTATACATGCTCCATGCTGTAGTGTGCAATAGGCCTTGGTCAGATGTTCAATACCCAGGCATGTCAGTTGTGGATATTTTGTGTGTGTCTCACTGTGTGTGTAGGGAGCAATGCATTTTAGGCTAGTCACTCCAGTACAGTTGAAATGCCCTTCTTTGATAATCTTGCTGATGTCATTCATTGTGAAATACACCTTTGGGGAAGGAGTTCATGCATAATTGCTGTGGTGCGTCCTATAACAGCTTTAGGCTGTAATGTGCTATAGACCTTGGTCAGGGGTTCTACACCAGCACATGTCAGTTGTGGATGTTTTGTGTGTTTCCCACTGTCTGTAAGGAGTAATGCATTTTAGGCTAGTCCACTCACAGTACAGTTGAAATGCATTATTTGGTAATCCTGCTGATGTCACTCATTGTGAAATACACCTTTGGCAAAGGGATTCTCTAGTAATCCCTGTTGTGTGTCCTATAACAGCTCTATGCTGTAGTGTGCTATTGACCTCGGTCGGGGGTTCTATACCCACACATGTCAGTTGTGGATGTTTTGTGTGTGTCCCACTGTCTGTGTACACAGCAATGCATTTTAGGCTAGTCACTCACAGTACAGTTGAAATGCCCTTCTTTGGTAATCCTGCTAATGTCATTCATTGTGAAATACACCTTTGGGGAAAGCATAGTTCAGTAAGGTCTGTGACGTGTACTATAACTGTGTAGTGAAATAAACTAGTTAGGTAGGAGTTCAACTCCCAGACATGACAGGTTTGTGTGTGTGGTTGTAACTTATAGAGGTGGTTGTGAGTGTGTAACACCTGTGGGCAATGTGAAGGGGGGTTTTGCTTATTTCTTTTATGGTGGCCCTAATATATATCACAATGTCAACCATACAGGAATAACAGATGTAAATTAGCTGAGAGGCTGTGGTGCAAAGCCATACCCATACATGTGACATCAAGGCCAGCCAATCACAGTTAGCAACCCCACTATTACCCAGAGCACACACTCAACCCATGTGTCATACGCACACACATGCCTAGGCAACAGCCAATATATGGGTAGTACACTGCATATTGGCCAGTGATAGTAACTATGCAGTGATAGCAGTGGGCTCTACAGAGGGCCAGTCACCCTGCTCATCTGTCCAATATGGACGTATATGCAGACAGTGCACCTTTACCATGTTCCCCAATGGGCACCTACACCATCTATGGTGCCTTCACATGTAACTCACAATGGACATATCATGCCTGACAACATGCCCTGTATGGACAGATGACACTGACATCAGGGATTGCTGTTAGCATGCTATCAATGTTGGTGCAGGGTAAACCTGCTGCCCATTACCAGTTCCTGCCACAGATGGGCAAGACTGGCACATCTGATGATAATCTGTGTTCACAACATGGGCCAGACACCCCAGGTACAGTAGCACATGTCACTGTACATGCATGTGGGAGGTGTGCACATCCCAAACACCATCCATGTCATGGACTAAGGAACACATACATGGCAGGTGATACACAGCATTGGCCACACACAATAGTCACCCAAGTGACTGAATGGGGGATGCAATACCCACCTGTGTGGGCACATGCTGAAACTACAGGCCTGTGCCATAATGCAGACCATTGTCATGTGGCCTGATGCCAAGGTATACCCATTGCCTACCCTTGTACAGACTGCTGGCACAGCTGACCACCACTCACCCATGCAGACATGCACTCATGCATGTCATAACTGGCACCCTGTGTGTTTGTCTGTGTGTTGTATGGTGTATATGTCCACATCCACACTCACTACAACCCTCCAGGGCATACTGAAGCATGCTGCCTGAAGTCTGACACCTCCTCATACTCTTTGCCCACACAACCTCCGTATGACCTGTGTGGTGTATGTGATACCTGCAAATCGATGTGTTGCTGCAATCCCACTAGTGATAAGTTGCACTCCTGGCCCTGCCAAGTGTGTCAATGTGTGTGCTTCCCTGTGTGAGTGGGCCTGTGTTGATGCTGGCACCTGTTCATGCAGACAGGCATGTGTACATCACCTACTGTATATGAATTGTATCCCTGTTACAGATGTCACTCACCATCACATATATTTTCTGAGTGTTCTATAGCAGGTAACCCATGTGATGTATCCAATAACTGCATCAAACTGTGATAGCACTACATAGTTGTCGGGGGTTTAATACCCTATGCTAGTAGGTGTGTGACACAAACATGCTTCAGTTTTACTCTCCCACACCTCCCTGACATGTATTTGCCTCTGTCTGCCTCCCCCACTCCCTCTCTGGTGGATGTGGAGCCCCACACCCGCTTTGCTTAGGCAGCAGCATGTGTAACTTAAGTGATACTCATGATCAGCTGATGGCCTCTGCACGATTTGTAGCCCTGAGTGAATGTGGAACAGCTGTGGTAACATTTCCATAGCCAAATGCATGGAAACATACTCCTATACCTAGGAACATCACGGCCCTTTTCAGTCACTGTGTGCAGGAACTAGATCTGCTGTTTGGCAAACAGCATCTCAGATGGATTGGGGATTTACCTCTACCAACATACACTGTAGAAAGGTGGCAACAAACAGGAGGGGGATGTGCCTGACCTGACTACAGACTGTAAGTACTGCTATACTGCATTTAGAGTAATGTTTAACAGTGTTTGTCTGTATATGCCTGTCATACATGTTGCAATACCTGCCATGTCAGTTCCATGTATATGAGGAATCCCCATCTGCAGGGTCATCTGCAGACTGGGCAGTGTTGCGCCTTTGGTTTCATGTGTTAGCCATGGTGCATCTATCTGTGGAATGCAGAAGGTAGTGTGAGGATTGCAGTCTGTAGATGGTGAAGGCCGTGACAATTACTGACTTCATATCCCTTATAGGACATATGTTGCAACAAACCCTGTTACAATGGTGAATGTATGAGGTTATCACAGCAACATGTCTATACTGGCCCTGTGTATGTACTGTCAGCCACACCTCTGTCAACCTTTATACATATGTCGTGAATTAAGTGGTGCATATGTGCTGTACACCATAAACAGTGTCATCATATCTGATAACAAGCCAGTGATATATCAGATTGCTACACATGTCATGTACAGTAGGGGTTATATACCATGACATAACTTGGACATTCTGTGGATGATTGTACAGTACTGAGGTCTGTGTAGTGATGGTGAATGTCGGCAGTGTGTGTATTGTTAATATGTACATTAGCCTGTGTACAGACTGTGGCAGATGTCATTGTTCTAGCTCCCCTTCTATCTGATGTTACATGCTGCCCAACTGTATGGTACCATTTTGCCATACATGTTTGTAGGGCCATACATACACATGTCCCATACCACAAACAACCATCAGACTAAACTGTGCAGCAGCCCAGTATATGTAAGCTCATTCTGTGAGTGGCACATATGAGGATGGTGTAGAACACATAGTCCATATACTGTAATAATATGCTAGCTTACCATATGTGGCTGTGGCTGTGTTCACATTGATTGTGGTTATGCACTTTCACACAGGTGTATCTTACCCTGTGCTGTGACAATGCTGTTGAGCCCTCTATACATGCAGATACATGTACGTTCCCCCATACGAAATGTAGGCCAGTGTTGAGCCAGTCTGCCTGTAGCCTTCACAGTGCATTGTTACATGCCTAGCAGCCTAGTGTATTTACCCAATGAGATGTTATGTGCTGATACTTGCCAGATGTACTACTGCCGGGCTCCCTTAAAAGTCATGTATGTCAGACAGAACAGTGGGATGCTGTACTGATGTATGTCAATATCTAGTGGGTAGTATGTGTCCATGGCACCCCTGTACCAGCAGTCATTATGTGTCAGGCCAGACAGGAGTGTGTGAATCCAAAATCTATGGTGGCAAATGTATATCAGTCGTTGTGTGTTATACCCATCTACATGGCTGTCTACATCCATATTGTCAGGCCTGGTATACATGTTGTGCACTAAGGGATTATGTGTAAACCTCTGGACTGTAAAGGGTGTGTCCAAAGTTCCACATATATTGGCTAATATCTCTGCTGCACTCCACAGGGGCATTACATGCTAGCGGTAGTACTTTGCAATGATATCCTTAGGATGTCTGTCAGTAGCCAATGGCACATATGTTATAAACAGATGTCACCTTCCATAGACACCATGTCTATGAAGACACTCCCAATGACAGTAGCAATAGTCAAGTAATATAACTGCTATACATATCAGACATCCCCTTGCACTATGACTTTGGGAGTATAGGGGCAGAGGTAGGGCTACACTCCAGGTCCAGGACATATGGCAGAAATATATGTACATATACTTATCCAGATAGCCATATATATGTATATATATATATATATATATATATATATATGTATATATATATATATATATATATATATATATATAATTACATGTGTACTACTTTCAATTACCACTGTCATGGCAACCACCCACTATAAATCCCTACAGCATGTGGGTGTAGTCCCTTTACAGTTCCTGTGTGATGGACATCCTTCCTGTGTGTGGGCATCAGAGTTACAGACAGCAGGTAGCAATACCTCTTACAGGAGAACCTGCACACTCAGAGCAGCCACATATTCGTAGAAGGATCAGGAACTACAGACAGACTGTGACTAGAGTTGTGTTATGCTTTGCATAGTACTGGTGTTACAGGGTGTGTTTGTGTGTGTGTGTGTGTGTGTGTGTGTGTGTGTGTGTGTGTGTGTGTGTGTGTGTGTGTGTGTGTACATACTAGTGTACACTCACACACAAACACACCCTGTAACACCAGTGTGTGTTTGTGTGTATGTGTACATACTAGTGTACCTTGAAATGCAGTCTGTCTGCAGAGCTCACTACTGTGGGCCCATTCTCTTGCTGGACAGAGGTATGCCTATCATGTGTTGTTCGTCCACCACACAGGTCCTGTGTCAGATATTACACTGGCAGTGTGTGTGTGTTGTGTGCTATCAGAACATGGCTACATCCATTTCTGTGTCTAACCTCAGTTCCCTGACTAAGGGTATGTTGCAGACTATCCTGTAACACCAGCACCTTGCTTAGTGTATGGCAACAGTGTTCCACATATGTGCCTGTGTTCCAGCTTCTGTCCTCCATCTACATACCAAGCTTTGCACATATGTCATGCTGTTGGAGGTTGTTCTGTAGTGGGCTGTGAGTATATCACACTGCCATTGCTGCTATTACTCCACTGCTGTTGTATCCCCCACACATACAGTGGGGCTGGGCCATATATATGTGAGTGTCACCTACACAATACATGTGTGCCCTTATGCACTCCAGAGGCCAGTGTATGTAACAGTGGTATATGGGCCTGTATTATTGAGTGTAGGTGGGGAGCACCATAAATGACCTATGCTGTTACAAAATGTGGGGGTATCAGGGGTGAGCTGCCACAAGGTACCTGGATGTACAGTACAGTATACCTCACCTATATTGACATTACTTACATGAATTGGGGTACTGCAAGCCTACTGCCATACAGACTGTTCTGTTTGTCGGTGTGCTCGGGATTGTGTCAGTTATGCCTTGTTATGTACCAGTTACCACTCATTTGATCACAAAACATCTTTACCTCCTACTGAGTTTGTACAGAGTGTAGATAGAGGCTGATGAACTACACACCTGCAGTACATACTGTTGACTGTTTGGTATCCTGTGGCCCACTCTGTCTTCACTATTGTACAGTTTGAAGGGCTTGGCCATGACAGCAACAGTTGTGAACCTTTCCAGACTACTGTATTAGTGTAACTGTTCCACAGCTGCAGTACTCTGTTTATATCGTTGTCAGTATCTGAACGGCTATTTGACATGGCATATAGAACTGTTATAGTACAGAATTAAAGGATTTCAATTTCTGCAAACTTGTGTGGTATATATTGCAGGCAATGACTGACATTTGTATGGGTGGTCCATACAGTGTCCAATTGTTCAGGTGTTAACTGTAGGCATAGTGGCTATTTCATATTGTGTGCACCTTCTATATATGTATCTTACTGTACATATATCTGCGTATGTGTAATCACATGTATATATATATATATATATATATATATATGTATATATATATATATATATATATATATATATATATATATATATATACATATGTATATCTGTATCTGCATATTTGTGTCTGTGTATCTGTATCCTGGGGATGTTGATGGCTTCCACATATTACATGTCCTATGGGAGGCAGACTGTACTTAGAAGTGTATTGCAGGGTGCACATGTTTGACTGTGGGGGGATGCCTATTCATACAAGACGTATAGTGTGTGGGGCCTCTCACCCCATTAACGGTGCATGTGGACATATGTGTATTTGTTAAACTGCCATTGCTATCTACAGATGTATGGCCATATATACCTATATAGATATATGTATTTGCTAACATATATATAACTATGCCCGTACATACCTACATAGATATATATCTGCATACACATATGTAATGTGCTGTGTATTTGTAGACTTGTAGGTGTAGACACATATATGGGTCAATGTAGGCATATGCATGCATATATATTGATATATATGTATGTAGTTTTAGAAATCAATATATATATATATAGAGAGAGAGAGAGAGAAACAAGTAATCCCAGCAAAGCAGAAACAGCTCAAGGAATAGTTAAGTCCTTTAAGTTCACTTCAAAATTCACCAAAAATAAAGCACTTCAAGATTCTCCAAAAAATAAAGCACTTCTGCTAATAAAACCACAGGCATTTATTCAAGAAACGTTAGCGCTTTCACAGATTACAAATTCTGCTTCTTCAGACGTACTGCATCTTGGGTAAACTAACCTTTTATACCAGATTTGAAAATTTAAAGGCATATTAACATATTTAAACAATTTAATGAGTCAAGCTCTATGTGTTAAATATATAAACAATTAAAAAACAAATAATACAATAAAATTACTGCATGAAACTATTTTATGGAAAATAAAGTATACATAAACATTAGTGCAGTGTATAAAATGCAAAAAATAACAAAAATAATTCCTTTACTATAGTACCTAAAACTAATAAAAAATAAGCACTCTACCACTTTTAAAACGAATGGTTATCTAATAGATCTCGCTTTGAGTGCAGGTTTTAGAGGAACTGATTCATTCAGCCCTCTGCCTCTATGTGCTGCCAAGCGCATAATCCACTTCATCTCAGCTACTTCAGTAAGATTTACCTTATCTCCTCCCCTCATACTCTCTTCTTGAACATGCAAAACTTGAAACAAGAAAGTATGTTCAGAACCATGCTGTATTATATGCCTAGCTATGGCACTGCTACCATCGCCCCTTGAATAACAGTATATATGATCCCTGATGCGTTCTCTTAAAGTCCTGTTTGTCTTTCCACCATAAAAATGAAAACATAACTTACAGTACGCAACATAGACCACATTCTTGGTCATGCATGTTGATTTGCATAAAACTTCCCAAAGTTTTCCTGTATCAGGATGCCTAAAAAACCTGGATTCATCAATGAAGCCACATTGGGCACATTGATTACACTTAGTTGTGCCATAGTTCATAACTTCTTGGGAGGCTTTACCTGTGAGTCTAGGGAAACAAAGTTGTTGTTTTAAAGTCCTTTTATTACTAAAAGAATACAAAGGACAGTTACCTATTAACATTTTATTCTATCATCTATTAGCAATATATTCCAGTTGTCCTGTATTATTTTTTGTATTGTAGGAATATTCTTACTGTATGGCAATACTATAGGGAGTTTACGGTCCACTATGGGTCTACTCTCATCTCTGGTTTCCTTTCTAGAAAAAATAAGGCTTACCTTTAGTTCTTCTAAAGGTATGCACTATAGAATCTACACTATTTAACTCATTAGTTCTATATCCCCTCCTTCCTAAGCCTTGTTTAAGGAACGTCAACTCAGTTGCTAACCTGTTTTCATCACAACATAATCTTGAAGTTTTAGTGCTTGTCCTTTTATTATGTTGTCAAACACAAACGGTGCATGCATACTCTCTCTATGGAGGTATGAAGTTCTGTAGCAAGATTTTCGATAGATTTGAGTGGAAAAACCATCTTTAGTTCTAAAAATATTGACATCCAAGAAATTGACACTAGTCAGTGAATACTCCATAGTAAACCTTAAAAACCCGTCCAGTTCATTAACATATCGGACAAAGGATTCTAAACTAGAACTAGACCCTTCCCAAAAAAGGAACAGGTCATCCACAAAGCGTCTGAAAAAGACGACCTGTGGATTAGATAAAATCACTTCTCTCTCCCGCCACCATCACCAAGTTTGCATACATTGGCAGCTGGTGCCCATTGCCACACCACATACTTGCCTAAAGTATTTGTCCATGAACAGAAAAACATTATTTTCTAATACTTTTTCTAACAGCAAAATTATGAAATCTACTTTGGTCAGGGGCAGAAAGTCCATCAGGACCTTTTTGACCATTTCAAGACCCTTATCATTAGGGATGCAGGTGAAGAGGGATACTACATCCATGGTTGCTAAAATAATGCCTTGTTTATTGGTGCAAGTTTCAACAAATTCATACGTTTCCTGCAAAAATTGAGCAGTGTCTTTAAGTACATACTTATAATGTCGTAGCACTTGTTTTAATTCTGCATCCAAAAACACTGAAATGGGCTCAGTGAGCCATCCTGATCCTGCCACAATGGGTCTAAATTTAGGATGGAACATGTCTTTATGTACCTTTGGGAGCCCATTAAAGCTAGGTATAACAGGAAACTCTACCAAAAAGAATTTGTACATGTCTGAGCTAAAGAGCCCCGACATAAAACAATCTTGTAGCATGGAATACACGCTGTATCAATACAGAAATGTCCTGCTGACAAATTGATTCATAACTATCTGAATCTAACATGTGTTTTAATGATTCTATATAGTATTGCCTGTCCATGACTACCACTGGACCCCCTTTATCAGCAGGGCGAACAATAATATCAACATTTTTCTTCAAATTGGATAAGGCTATTTTTTCTTCTGCATTTAAATTATCTTGCAAACACATATTAAAATTATTGTAACCATCATATAGATCATTCTCTACAGCTTTTACAAAAACTTCTATAATCGATGGCAAATGGGGATTATAGCAGCTTTTCTTCTTAAAAGTAGCACCTCCATTATTTGTGGTATCACTAAACTGTAATTTCAAAGTCACATTACGAGCAAAAAGTCTTATAGCAAGGGAGAGGAAAAATTGGAAAAAAATTATGAGTGTCTTGCTCTCCTGTTTGTCCACTGAATGTTACTTCCCCCAATTTAGCTACGTCCATTTATTTTACACCAGCAGAAAATGTGTCTGAGAATTTGTCTAATACTAGTGGTGTTGTGTTAGCCACTAGTACAGCTGTCAGACGCAAAATTCAATTAGAAAGTGGACAAACAGGAGAGCAAGACACTCATAATTTTTTTCCAATTTTTCCTCTCCCTATAAAGGGAGGAAAGAAAAGGTCGATGGACCAAGACGAACATAGAAGTGCCAAAAGGAAAGAACATGCACAGCAACAACAAGAGGTAGTCAGGAAGAAAGTATGGACAAAATGACCTTGGTATGGAATATTTCCCGAGTCATTTTGACTGAAAATGAACTTAAAGTTTTAGAAAGAGGCATGAGCTTTGTGCCCTCTTGTTCCATGGACATTACTGAAGCGCTACTTGCTATAAGACTTTTTGCTCGTAATGTGACTTTGAAATTACAGTTTAGTGATACCACAAATAATGGAGGTGCTACTTTTAAGAAGAAAAGCTGCTATAATCCCCATTTGCCATCGATTATAGAAGTTTTTGTAAAAGCTGTAGAGAATGATCTATATGATGGTTACAATAATTTTAATATGTGTTTGCTAGATAATTTAAATGCAGAAGAAAAAATAGCCTTATCCAACTTGAAGAAAAATGTTGATATTATTGTTTGCCCTGCTGATAAAGGGGGTCCAGTGGTAGTCATGGACAGGCAATACTATATAGAATCATTAAAACACATGTTAGATTCAGATAGTTATGAATCAATTTGTCAGCAGGACATTTCTGTATTGATACAGCGTGTGTATTCCATGCTACAAGATTGTTTTATGTCGGGGCTCTTTAGCTCAGACATGTACAAATTCTTTTTGGTAGAGTTTCCTGTTATACCTAGCTTTAATGGGCTCCCAAAGGTCCATAAAGACATGTTCCATCCTAAATTTAGACCCATTGTGGCAGGATCAGGATGGCTCACTGAGCTCATTTCAGTGTTTTTGGATGCAGAATTAAAACAAGTGCTACGACATTATAAGTATGTACTTAAAGACACTGCTCAATTTTTGCAGGACACGTATGAATTTGTTGAAACTTGCACCAATAAACAAGGCATTATTTTAGCAACCATGGATGTAGTATCCCTCTTCACCTGCATCCCTAATGATAAGGGTCTTGAAATGGTCAAAAAGGTCCTGATGGACTTTCTGCCCCTGACCAAAGTAGATTTAATAATTTTGCTGTTAGAAACAGTATTAGAAAATAATGCTTTTCTGTTCATGGACAAATACTTTAGGCAAGTATGTGGTGTGGCAATGGGCACCAGCTGCGCCAATTCGTATGCAAACTTGGTGATGGTGGCGTGGGAGAGAGAAGTGATTTTATCTAATCCACAGGTCGTCTTTTTCAGACGCTTTGTGGATGACCTGTTCCTTTTTTGGGAAGGGTCTAGTTCTAGTTTAGAATCCTTTGTCCAATATGTTAATGAACTGGACGGGTTTTTAAGGTTTACTATGGAGTATTCACTGACTAGTGTCAATTTCTTGGATGTCAATATTTTTAAAACTAAAGATGGTTTTTCCACTCAAATCTATCAAAAATCTTGCTACAGAACTTCATACCTCCATAGAGAGAGTATGCATGCACTGTTTGTGTTTGACAACATAATAAAAGGACAAGCACTAAGAACTTCAAGATTATGTTGTGATGAAAACAGGTTAGCAACTGAGTTGACGTTCCTTAAACAAGGCTTAGGAAGGAGGGGATATAGAACTAATGAGTTAAATAGTGTAGATTCTATAGTGCGTACCTTTAGAAGAACTAAAGGTAAGCCTTATTTTTCTAGAAAGGAAACCAGAGAGGAGAGTAGACCCATAGTGGACCGTAAACTCCCTATAGTATTGCCATACAGTAAGAATATTCCTACAATACAAAAAATAATACAGGACAACTGGAATATATTGCTAATAGATGATAGAATAAAAATGTTAATAGGTAACTGTCCTTTGTATTCTTTTAGTAATAAAAGGACTTTAAAACAACAACTTTGTTTCCCTAGACTCACAGGTAAAGCCTCCCAAGAAGTTATGAACTATGGCACAACTAAGTGTAATCAATGTGCCCAATGTGGCTTCATTGATGAATCCAGGTTTTTTAGGCATCCTGATACAGGAAAACTTTGGGAAGTTTTTTGCAAATCAACATGCATGACCAAGAATGTGGTCTATGTTGCGTACTGTAAGTTATGTTTTCATTTTTATGTTGGAAAGACAAACAGGACTTTAAGGGAACGCATCAGGGATCATATGTACTGTTATTCAAGGGGCGATGGTAGCAGTGCCATAGCTAGGCATATAATACAGCATGGTTCTGAACATACTTTCTTGTTTCAAGTTTTGCATGTTCAAGAAGAGAGTATGAGGGGAGGAGATAAGGTAAACCTTACTGAAGTAGCTGAGATGAAGTGGATTATGCGCTTGGCAGCACATAGAGGCAGAGGGCTGAATGAATCAGTTCCTCTAAAACCTGCACTCAAAGCGAGATCTATTAGATAACCATTCGTTTTAAAAGTGGTAGAGTGCTTATTTTTATTAGTTTTAGGTACTATAGTAAAGGAATTATTTTTGTTATTTTTTGTATTTTATACACTGCACTAATGTTTATGTATACTTTATTTTTCATAAAATAGTTTCATGCAGTAATTTTATTGTATTATTTGTTTTTTAATTGTTTATATATTTAACACATAGAGCTTGACTCATTAAATTGTTTAAATATGTTAATATGCCTTTAAATTTTCAAATCTGGTATAAAAGGTTAGTTTACCCAAGATGCAGTACGTCTGAAGAAGCAGAATTTGTAATCTGTGAAAGTGCTAACGTTTCTTGAATAAATGCCTGTGGTTTTATTAGCAGAAGTGCTTTATTTTTTGGAGAATCTTGAAGTGCTTTATTTTTGGTGAATTTTGAGGTGAACTTAAAGGACTTAACTATTCCTTGAGCTGTTTCTGCTTTGCTGGGATTACTTGTTTCTCTATTTTTACATTGGCCTTGGGTTTGTTTGTTCACTTTTATATATATATATATATATATATATATATATATATATATATATATATATATATATATATATATATATCAATACATATCTAGATATGTTGTATCTGTTTAGATATTAATATATTTACACGCATATACATCTAGATGTTGGTATACATTCTCTGTACTGGTGCATGACTGGACTGGATGATATGTTTCTGAAAACGTCAAATCTCTTTGTATCTGTCATGGCTTTATGGTAAATCACTTTGTCTATGGTATGCAGGGTCCTTGGTTTGAGCTTTGCAAGAGCTGTTTATTTTGTTGCTGGGTGGAACACGGCCCGTTGGATACACAGTGATTAAGGCACTTTAAAGCAGTTGTAAGCAGGTTTACGTGGGTTTGCATGGAGCTAAGCAATGGCTACAAAGGTTAAGCAATTCCGCAGCTAACTGAGTATAAGAAACTGTAACCAGACTTTAGCAGTGCTTACCTCCATGCAAACCCACTTACAACTGCTTTAAAGTGCCTTAATCACTCTGTATCCATTGACCCTTGTTCTGCCTAGCAACAAAATAAACAACTTCTGCTAGATTCAAACCCAGGATCATGCACATCATAGCCAAAGTCATCTACCTCAAAGCCATCTCAGATATACCTGACCTTCCTGTATTCACAAACATATCAGCCAGCCCAGTTATTCAACAGTACAGAGAATGTATTCCAACATGTAAATGTATGTGTGTGTGAAAATATATTAATGTCTAAACAGATACAACATATTGATATATATATATATATATATATATATATATATATATATATATATATATATATATATATATATACACACATACACATACATGTAAGCATATATTTATATCTATATAGGTATATACGGACATACATCTGTAGATAAGGTGGGATCATAGCAGAAACATATATGTCCACATGCACCATTAATGGGGTTGACAGGCACAAACAACATACATCAAGCACAAATAGCATTCCCCCCGTACAGCCAAACACATCTGCCCTGCAATACACTACCAACTGTTGCAGATCCCATAACCAGGACCTTACACGACAAGGGCACAATATATTAACAGTACTCCATCCCACTTGTATGATGTCAGGCTGGTATCAGTAAGATATCATGCAGTACAGTCAAGCTCATAATGACTCCCATTTTGCAGTCATCTGTTACCTTTGTTAGCCAGAGTCCCGTACTGTTGGCCTGTACTTCAGAGATGTAGATGCCAAACAACATTGGTCTCAGGACTGAACCCTGATGTACTCCACTTGTCACTTGTCCGGGGATGGATTTGGAGTCAGTTACACCTACAGTTTGGGTTCTCTCAGTAAGCCATGTGGCAAACCATCAAGTGGCATAGGGATGTATGGCTGGATTAGTATGTTAATCTATGTTTCCAGACTGGGGGATGGTGTTGAAGAGCTTGGTGAGGTCCACATAGGCATTGTGGACTGCCTTACCCTCTTCAACAGCTATGCAGACTGATTCAAAGCAGTCAATCAGTTTCAGGAGACATGACTGGCCCTCCATGAGCCCAATCTGTGTGGGGTCCAGTGTTTGAGGGTTGCCAATGTCTGCATTCAAAACTTTCCAGATAATGCATTCCATAGCCATACAGATCAGGCTCATCAGACTGATGTGACGATAGTTGCAGGGATCCAAGGTGGATCCCCCCTTGTGGAGTGGGATAACTGCAGCTGTGAGCCACTCAGTGGGCACCAGGCCTTATGCGAGGCTATGATTACACATGACAGCTAGGTGAGTTGCCATTTCATTTTGTAGTTCATGTAGTACACAGCCCAGGATGTCATCTGGTCCCATGGATGCTGTATTCTTAGCTGTGGATAGTGCAGTTTCTGCCTGTGTGGCTGTGATTACTGGGTAATGGCACTTTTTTTGTATTGACATGGGCCCTTTTGGGGGTGAGATGGGGTGAATGTGGCGCAAAATCAATATGCCAGGAAATTGGCACAATCCGTGAGAGCAGGCTATGTAATGCCATTCTGTTGTAGCTCAGAGCACTTCTGCGAATTGCCATTTAGATTCTGGACATAGCTATATAATGCTATGTGATTGACTGTGGAATCTGTTGTGATTTTAGTTACATAACCAGCTTTGGAGGATTCCATGAGGGATGTCAATGTATTACTGGGGCTTGTAAGGGAATTGTTTGCATTCTTGGATCATCCTTTTTTTCTTCAACAGTGTCTACCTTCTGTTGTATACTCTGTTAATGGCAGGAGACCACCAGACTGGCTTGCTTATTTGGGAGGTGAGCATTGTGGTTCTATGTGGGATGTCAGGAATCATGCAGAAGTGGATGTGCTCATACAGTGCCTTAGTGCAGGATTCATCAGTAGAACTGTCAGCTCCTGTCTCCATGGATATCACAAACATTGTCACTTCTGCCTTGAGTAGCATGAAGTTGGCTTTGGAGAGGTCTTTTATGGACAACTGTGTATACATTCCTTTCACATTTTCAGTTTGATTAGCCTATGGTGGGATTACTTTGGTGAACCCTCAATCTCATGTACTTTTGTGATGGCTTAGTGGTTAGTTGCTATGACTATTGTGTACAAGGTCCTGGGTTCATGACCTGCAAAGGCCAGTTATTTTGGTCTGGCCATAACAGCGGTTACTGCATACAGACTAATTATGGCAATTTAGGTTAGTCACACTCAATGCAATTCAAATGCCCTACTTTGGCAATCCTGCTGATGTCAATCACTGTGAAGTACACCTTTGGGGAACAAGTATTCCAGCAATCTCTGTGGTGTGTGCTATAATAGTGTAAAGCTGCAGTGTGATATAGAACTCTGGTAGGGGTTCTAGTCTCACACATGGGGAATGTGGATGCTTTTGTGTCTGTTCCTATGCCTGTGTAGAGAGCAATGCATGTTTGGCTAGTCACACTCACTACAATTCATTTGCCCTACTTTGGCAAGCCTGTGAAATAAACCTTTGGGGAGTGAGTACTCCACTAATCTCCGTGGTGTGTTATATAATTGCATAGTGCTGTAGTGTAATAACTAGTTAAGTGGGAGTTCTAATCCCAGGTGTGAGTGTGTGTCTTAATGTGTCGATGTTTATAATTCATGTCCTTTGTGGAGCTGGTTATGAGTGTGCGACAAATAGACTCAATGTTGAGTGGATTTTTATAATTTCTTATATGGTGCCTCTAGCATAAATCACAATATCCACCATGCAGGGATAACAGATGTGATATCAGTACATAGTCAGTCAGGGGTTCAATACCCTGGATTGGTAGGTGTGTGACACAATTATGCTTACCTTTTACTCTCCCAACCCACCCTGACTTATCTTTGCCTCGGTCTGCCTCTCTCACTCCCTCTCTGGTGGATGTAGAGACTTACACCTGCTTTGCTTAGGCAGCAGCATATGTATTGTCAGTGATGCTCATGATCAGCTGATGGCCTCTACACAAATTGCAGCCCTCCTCTAGCTGATTGCATGTTGAACAGCTGTGGTAACATTCCCATAGCCAATTGCATGGAAACACACTCCAATATATAGGAACATCATGTGGTGTTGGGTCTTTTCATTCACTGTGAGCAGGAATTAGATCTGTTGCTTGGCAAACAGCATCAGAGATGGATTGGGGACTTACCTATGACAACATACACTGTGGAAACAGGCCAACACACAGGAGGGGGATGTGTCTGTCTTGACTACAGACTGTAAGTGCTGCTATACTGCATTTGGGGTAATATTGGCTTAACAGGGTTTGTGTGGATATGGCTGTCCTACATGTTTTAATACTTGTCATGTCAGTGCTATGTTTATGAGGAATCCCCATCTGTAGGGTCATCTGCAGACTGGGCAGTGTGTGGTTCCTTGTGTTACCCACAGAGCACCTATCTCTCAACTGCAGAAGGTAGTGTGAGGATTGCAGTCAGTAGATGGTGACAGTCGGTAGAGTTACTGATGTCATATCCCTCATAGGACATATGTTGCATCAAACCCTGTTACGACAGGTAATGTATGAGGTTATCACAGTGACACGTCAATATTGGCACTGTGTTTGTGCCTCCACCCACAACTCTGTCAACCTTTGTACATATGTCATGCAGTAGGGGGTGCATATGTTCTGTACACCGTATTCATTGACAGCATATCTGTTAACAAGCCAGTGAGATATCAGATTGCTACACATGTTATGTATAGTAGGGGTTATATTTAAGGACATAGCCTGGACATTCTGTGGTTGTGTGTACAGTACTGAGATATCTGTAGGTCTGGTAATTGTCGACAGTGTGTGTATAGTGCATATGTACCTTGGCCTATGTAGAGACTGTGGTAGATGTCATTGTTCTTGGTCCTGTTCTAACTTATGTTACATGATGCTCCACTGTATGTCACCCTATCAGCTTACATGTTTTGCAGGGGCGAGCACACACATGTCCCAAACCACAGACAGCCATCGGACCACACTGTGTAGCAGCCCAGTATATGTAGGGTTGCTGTGTGAGTGGCCTATATGAGGATGGTGTACATCAGATAGTCCATATACTGTAAAAGTATGCTAGCTTACCAAATGTGGCTGTGGCTGTGTTCACATTGGTTGTGGTTATGCACTTTCACACAGGTGTCTGTTACTCTGTGATGTGACATGCCTATACAGCCTGCTATCTATACAGGTGCATGTGTATTCCCACATAGGAGATGTAGCCCAGTGTTGAGTCAGTCTGCCTATAGCCTGCAATGTGCTTTGTTACATGCCTAGCAGCTTACTGCACTTATCCAGTGAGATGTCATGTCCAGATACTTGCCAGATGTACTGCTGCCTGGCCACCATAACAGTCATGTATGTCAGACAAAGCAGTGGGATGCTGTTCAGATGTATGTCACTAACTAGTGGATAGTATGTGGTCATGGCATCTCTGTACCAGCAGCTATTATGTGTCAGAACAGACAAGAGTGTATGAATGCATAACCTATGGGGGCAAATGTATACCAGTATGTATATGTTGTACCCATCTACATGGCTGTTAACATCCACATTGACAGGCCTGGTCCACCTGTCTTGCATGAAGGGGTTCTGTGTATACTTCTGGACTGATCAGAGTGTGTCAGACTGTCCATATATATTGGCCATAGTGTAGCTGTAGTCCATAGGGGCATTACTGTGCTAGCAGTGGTACTGTACTATGCTGACCTTAGGATGTCTGTAAGTAGCCAATGACGCACATATTAACAGCAGATGTGGCTCCCACACACACCATTTCTGTGAAGACAATCCCTATTACAGTCGCAATAATCTACAAAGATACCTGCACTACATATGTGACACCCCCTTGCACTGAGAGGTTGGGACTATTGGGGCTGAGATAGGGCTACACTCCATGTGCAGGACATATGGTGAACATATATGTAAAAACAAGCATACATATATCCAAATAGATATGTACACATATACATATCTTGCTTAATATATGACAACAGTTTTACACATATGTGCCTGTGTTCCAGCCTTTGTCCTCCACCTACATACCAGGCTTTGAACATATGACATGCTGTCAGGGGTTGTTATGCAGTGGGCTGTGTGTATGTCATGCTGTCATTCCTGCCATCAGTCTACTGCTGTTATGTCCCCCACACATACTGGGGGGTTGGGGCCACATATGTGTGGGTTTCACCTACACAATACATGTGTGCCCTAATGCACTCCAGAGGCCAGTGTATGTAACAGTGGTATATGGCCCAGTATTAGTGAGTGTAGGGGGAGTGCACCATGACTAACCTAGGCTGTTACAACATGCGTGGGTATCTGGGATAAGCTGCCTTAAGGTATCTGGATGTACTTTACCATACAATCCACTTTGGGTAAATGCAGGCCTACTGTCTCCTGCCATATGGGATGTTCTGTTTGTCAGCGTGATTGTGATGGTGTCAGGTATGCCTTGTTATGTAACAGATACATACCGTGGTGTCAACTAGGGTCTGTACCCCCCTAGGGATTGTGTACAGAGTGTAGCTAGAGGCTGCTGACCTATACATCTGCATTACATACTGTTGATTGTCTGGTATGCTGTGGCCCAGTCTGACATTACTAATGTCATGCCATGTCAGACTCCAAACCAGTTACAAGTGGCATCCCACAGGGCTCAGTCCTGGGACCTCTCTTGTTCGGTATATATTTCTCAGTGGTACAGGCCAACACAGAAGGACTGTGGCTGACCAAGTTCCCAGATGACTGCAAACTGGGCGCCATAATCGACTCTTCAGCTGACACAAGCATCCTCCAAAAGGGCCTCATAGAAACAGACAACTGGTGCCAGAGCCATGGCCTCAAGCTAAACGCCAAAAAGTGTATAGTCATCCCCTTTGGCAAAAGCAAAGTGCCCACAAATTACCACATAGGTGGCAATCCATTAAGTACAGAAGAAGTAATTAGGGACCTGGGGACCCAAGTTGATAACAATCTCTTATTTGACAACCATGTGGCCAAAGTGGTTAGAAAAACATTTTATATAGCCCACCTAATCATGAAGGGATTCACATCTAGATCAGGGGAGGTCATCGTGCCTCTTTACTCATCCCTCATCAGGCCCATAATTGAGTACAATGCCCCTTTTGGGATGTACCTTACCAGACACCTGCAGCAACTGGAAAGACCCCAAAAGTACCTCACCAAGAGGATCAAAGGGCTCAAACAGATGCCATATGCTGCCCGGTTAAAGAAACTCCAGCTCTACTCAGTGGCATACCGCCTGTTCAGAGGCGATCTGTGCCTTTCGTATAAAGCCATGTCCAA
>NC_056725.1:1463355189-1463372689 GCF_019279795.1 Protopterus annectens
TATATCTGTGTAATCTGCGCAACTGTTTTTAGTCTCCTTTTTTGTCTGTTAGAGCTGAATATCTGTTACTGTTTGTGACCTTTTGAGCTTGTAGTGAAATCTTTTGTCTGGAGAGGCCTATCTCTTTTCTTTGTGGTAGAAAGAATCAGTCTAGTTTGATCTAGCTAGAAGCATTCCTGCAACACTATTATTTTTGATTGAATAACTGGGCTGGTTTCTGTATCTCTGCCTTTAATAGCCAGTGTTTTAAACCAGTTATACTTATTTGCTCAAGCTGTTCAAAGCTGCAGTGAGAGGCCTTCTGCCATTTGCTCTGCTGTGATATTGGAAAAATATAAGTGCTTATTTTCAACTGTTTTTTGCACTTCTGTTTTACTGTATATTTGTTTGTCCCACCCACCTGCCCAGCTGTTGTGGTGGTCTTAAGTCTTGGTGGCTTTGAGTTGCCCACCTCTAGCATAAAGTTGATACTGGACACTCCCCTGTCACATTACATCAGCTCATTCTACTGTTTATAGTGAGAACTTAGCAAAGGCCCACCCTTTAGCTTCTGAACCTTGAATTATATCATTATCTTCTGTCTCTTAACTTTCTACTAAAAAACTACACCTCTTTCTACTTCATTTTGCTGCTTGTGTTTAGGAGTTCAACTGCATTTAGTTTGTCAAATTTATTACTGCTTGTTGGTAGCCTCACTAAATTGATGACAGTTGTTGTTGTTGTTGTTGTCTCTTTTGGCTTTTCCCGGTTAGGGGTCGCCACAGCAGAACTCCGGTCCGCTAATGATTGGCAGTTGATTTTTATGTGCTGAGTTGCCAGCCCTAACGCACAACCTTCAATGAAGGTACGCCCATTCACGCATGTCTCCATGCAGAAGACGGTTTAGCTGAGAGTCGAACCAGTCAGTGTCTTACTGTGAGGTAACAACGCTACCGCAGCTCCACCACCGCGGATCACTAAATTGATGACAGTATTCTACTAAATTGCTGCTTTATTTGAGTTGTCTGTTATTCTTGTGATTTGTGAGCTACTGTTTCAAAGCAATCTACTGATTATCTATATTTCATTGCTATCTATTGCAATTCATTACTGTTTAACTGCATTTTACTGTATTTCATTGCTGTTTAACTGTATTTTTTCATACTGAAAGCTGTATTCTTTTGACTATAAGTGATTAACGTGTGCTTCATTGTGAGTTTTTTCTTACTGAATTTTTAACCTTAAAATTGAGTAGTATATTGTAGACACAGGTCTGCAGCATCCATTGCTTCAGCTGCATGGTCTGTAACCCTTTTTGAGACAATCCAGCTACAGGTTTTCCCTTACTAGCACTTGTGTTATCCTCTAGTAGTACCACTCGTAGACCTTCCTCCCTTTACCCTCTTAGCTCTTTCAGTTTCTGACAAATATGGATGGACAGTTTCCAACATGTTCTCCTGCCAGTCTGGTCAATATGGGCATCCTGAGACAGTGTAGCAACTGCCTCATGTACATGGACAACCATCTATTATTACCACCTAGGAACACAATTTGTGAGAGATGCAAATACGTCAAGCACCTATTGTCATTGCTCTCTTCCCCAGAAACCAGTATATCTGGCACTGAGAAGGTTGGGAACATGAACACCACACCTAAAACACCACCCACACATAAACAACACACTCCCATATATGTGGAGGCACTCAACAAAAGCATAGCCAAACAAAAGGGACCTCCAAGGCATAAATTCATGCAAACTCCACTGCCCACCACACCACACACCACACATCGTCTACACACCTGTGTCTCACAGCCACTAAGGCATAAACATAAACCCAATATATTAGTCACAGGAGACTCCATTGTGAGACACACAGATGTGCCTCTCATCAGCCTGGATAAGGAGTAAGTTATGGTTAATTGTTTGTCAGGTGCCAGAATCCACCATATCACCAATGCACTCAAGTCTCTCAACAGGTACTCTTATGACTCTGTCATAGTCCATGTTGGAGTGAATGACTTGAGACGTATCTCCCTAGACTATATGAAGAGAGACATGATCAAGCTCACTGAGCATGTGTCCCAGGCAGGTATGTCCCTACCTTTAAGCAGCATTCTATCATCACCCAGAATGATGCCTCAATACAAACAGAAATTGATTGACTTTAACAACTGGCTTAGTTTCTGGTGTCATTCAAAGGGGATCCAGTACCTGACAGCCTGGTATGACATGATCGGTAAGCCAAGATGCTTTGCCAGAGATGGCCTGCATCTGTCTCCCTTGGGCTTCAGGCTCCTGGCAAAGGCTCTTGCCTCCCCCATAGTGCCTTTTTTAGGCAATGCCATGAGATCAAAACTACCAACATGAACATTTCGTCTAAACGTAAATTGAAGGTCATGCTGCCAAATGTTAGGAGTCTAAACATGAAACTGCACTCATTGCAAGCATTCTTAAATCTGGAAGAAGGTGACATTTGTGCAGTCAAAGAAGCCTGGTTCAAACCTGTGGAGAGCATCCCAGCCATACCAGATTACTCATCCTATCATTCATTCAGACCCGAAGCCTTGGGTAGCAAAACAAAAAGAGGTGGAGTTGTAATATATATATATAAAAGACATACACACCTCTAGGCTGGTCAAACAGTATCATGCACAGGAAATACTCCAGGTTCAGTTAACAATTGACAGGTCCCCTATTCAAATCATAGCTATCTGACTATAACTCAACTGAAGTTGTGGCTGTCTCTCTACAGTTAGTTCTCCACCCACCCTCCCCGTTCTTGTTTTGGTGTTAAAGTTGGTGGCTTTAAAATTGCCCAACCCTCTTGTAGATTTGTATTTGGATACTCCTTCTGGGCCCATCTCATTTGCTCACTCAACTGAGAATTACTGCTTGTTAGTAGCCTTTTAATTTGCTGCCTTCTGCACTTGTTTTTTAGTCATTTGTTAATTTAATTACATTTATTTGAACTGTATTTGCCGTAGTGTTGCTACACACTCGGGTGTGCTGGCCTGCACTACAATTTGAATTGTATGTACTGCTGTTTTAGCTGCTTTTCTGTACAAAAAAAAAAAACTCTAAGCTTTTTTCCTGCCTTTCTTGTAACTAGTCAAGTCCAGATACAGACTTGCTGTATCCAGGACTGTTGGTAAACTTCTGAGCCCCCCAAGCCTTTCTGTGTTGGAGGGAAGCCTTCTAGCTTATCAGTGGGAGAGGTAAGCACTAGGTAGCCTATCTACCATGGGAAGAGTGGGTTTGGGCCCTGAAATTGTAGTTCATTGGCCATTTGGGCAGTTTTTCCATCTCTTTCCACTTGCTGGTTAAAAGCCCGTTTTGCGTTTGGTCCCTGCCTTTCCTCTAACTAGTGTAGTCCAGGTACAGATATGCTGTATCCAGGACTGTTGGTAAGCTTCTGAGCCCCCCAAGCATTTCTGTGCTGGACAGAAGCCTTCTAGCTTATCAGTGGGAGTGGTAAGCACTAGGTAACCTATCTACCACAGGAGGTGTGGTTTCTGGCCCAGAAATTAAAGTTTATTGGCCGTTTGGGCAGTTTTCCATCTCTTTCCACTTTCTGCCTTAAGAGCTTACATTTGTACTTGTTCCCCACCTTTCCTGTAACTAGTCTAGTCCAGGTACAGATTTGCTGTATCCAGGACTCTTTGTAAGCTTCTGAACCCCCCAAGCCTTTCTGTTTTGGAGGGAAGCCTTCTAGCTTATCAGTGGGAGTGGTAAGCGTTAGGTAGCCTATCTACCACAACAGGAGTGGTTCCTGGCCCAGAAATTGTAGCTACTGGCCATTTGGGCAGTTTTTTTTCCATCTCTTTCAATGTTCTGGTTTAAAAGCCACACTTGCGCTTGTTTCTCACCTTTCCTGTAACTAGCCTAGTCCAGATACAGAGTTGCTGTATCCAGGACTGTTGGTAAGCTTCTGAGCCCCACAAGCCTTTCTGTGTTGGAGGAAAGCATTCTAGCTTATCAGTGGGAGTGGTAAGCACTAGGTAGCCTGTCTACCACAAGAGGAGAGGTTCTTGGCCCAGAAATTGTAGTTTATTGACCATTTAGACAGTTTGTCCATCTCTTTCAACTTTCTGGTTTAAAAGACTACATCTGCGCTTGTTTCCCATCTTTCCTGAAACTAACCTATTGGGTAGCACTAGAAAGCCTTAAACTGATACAAGCCTTCTAGCTTAGAAGAGAGACTTTGGAGTGATTAAGTATCAGTTTTCTGTACTTTCTTGCTGTACTTAACTGTTTTCTGCCTTAACACAGATTTTCCAGCATTTATTGTGATTTAAAAGCTTGTTTTTTTCACATATTGTACTTATTTGACCGCCTGCACTTTTAAAAAGTTGTTTTTTGTTTAAATAATTTGTTTAACTGTTGTAGGCTACACACTAAAGTGCAATAGCCTTTTCTGATCGTTTGTAGTCGTTTAAAGCTGTTTTAAGTGTATTTTTTACTGGTTTTGCCTTATCTTTTCAAAAAAAACAAAACAAAAAAAAAAAATTCCTTGTTTCCCACCTTTCTAAGCTAGTATAGTCCAGTGTTCAGGCTAGTGCTGAATTCAGGGCTGTGATACTAGTTTCTGCGTTGCCCATACCTTACTTGGATAGAAGGAAGTTTCTCTGTTCACCTGTGACAGATGGGAGCTTTGAGCAACCTATCTGTCCCCGGAGGAGTGGTTCCAGCCCAGAAGTTAGTAGTTTATTGGCCATTTTGGGCTAATTTCTATCTCTTTCATTTCTTACTATAAAAACTGCATTTGCATGGTTTTGCACACCGGGCAGTGCTGGTTAGCTATGCTTAAATTATTCCCGGCTCCACTAAGTCTCCTCTTCAGTTTTTCCCTTGAAACTAATCTAACTCTCAACCCTAAGCACTCAAAAAGCATCTTACAGCCCAGCACTTGCTCAGACCTAATAGCAAGCACAAATATACCCTGACACTGATTGCCCAGCAGGGCAAGGCTCTTTATTCACCCCTCACCAACCCAAGCGACTAAGCAGCTCACCTTACTATTTAGGCATGACCAAAGGGCAACTTCGAGTGCACTCTCCAATCAAGCTGGTAAATCTGGGTATCCTGAGGCAATGTTACAACTGCCTCATGTACACAGACAACCCTCTCCTCCTACTACAAAACACTAACATATGTGAGAGATGCAATTATACAGCCAAACTGGAAGCTAAGCTATCTCCACCCAAGACTGGAGCAGACAGTCAAGAAGAGAAGGTTAACACTTGCACCACAACTCCATCCACACACAGACCTACTAAAAGAACACTGGCAAAAAATACACATAAATACACAAAATCATACTCGGAGGCTCTAAATAAAAACCTGCAAAAGCATCAGAGACCTCCAAAGCAGACACCCAAACAACCTGCACTTCCCGTCACAAACCAGACTATGCATAAAACACAAAATCAGTGTGCCGCACAATCACAGCCCTTAAGGCTAAATAACATACCTAACACACTAGTAATAGGTGACTCTATAGTCAGACACACTGACTTCCCACTCACTAGGCTGGACAAGCAGAAGATTACTGTTAGCTGCCTGTCGGGAGCCAGAATTCGCCACATAGCACAAGTACTCAGGTCACTCCAGAACAAGTACAAATATGACTCTGTCATTCAAGTATGGAAAGTAAAAACTCAATAACTAAAGAAATGAATAGCTAGGAATCCAGACAACTGAATAAATGAATATATTTAATCCAAAGTTAAGCGCTTTCTTCCCTGTACAGATTAGGGACTTCCTCGAACAAATGTTAAAAATCAAGACATCTGTCTACACATAACCCATCCTTTTATAATGAACTTATTTACACATAATTAAATCTTAAAGGAACCTCATCAATTAATTTTTTATATAAAAAGGCAATATTAACCGAATACACACAATAAAAATGTAATACACCACAATCTACATAACTTAATACAATAATTGTAAACTTTAAAATAATCATTAATATTAGTATTAACCTAGTATATGTTTCAATTTTCTTGCTGTACTTAACTGTTTTCCACCTTACTGCAGTGGTGGTGCTGCGGTAGCATTGTCGCCTCACAGTAAGACGTTGTCCTTTTCAATTCTCAGCTAAAGCGTCTTCTGTGTGGAGATATGCATAAATGGGCATACCTTCATTGAAGGTTGTGCATCAGGGCTGGCAACTCGGCACGTAAAAATCTACTGCCAATCATTAGCGGACCGGAGTTCTGCTGTGGCGAACCCTAACCAGGAAAAGCCAAAAGACACAACAACAACAACAACAGCAACAACAACAACCTAACTGTTTTCCACCTTAACACAGATTTTCCAGCGTTTATTGTGATTTAAAAGCTTGTTTTTTTTCACATATTGTAAAATTTGTTTTTTGTTTAAATAATTTGTTTAGCTGTTGTAGGCTACACACTAAAGCGTGATAGCCTTTTCTGATCATTTGTAGTCATTTAAAGCTGTTTTAAGTGTATTTTTTACTGTTTTTACAAGAGCCGATAGCAGAGGAATTAATGAATTTGGCTCTTGAGCTCCTTTTTCCTGTAAATACTGAGTTAACTGTTTTGGACTTTTCAAATAGGGCAACATGTTTGCCTGTTTATCGTAGCAATGAGAAACTTGAAACCAGTAATGTGGCCGCTAAAGTTGTTCATTCGGTTGATGGTAATAACAGTGATTTTCTTATACCTGATTCAAGACAGACATTAAGGACTAATGCTGTTTGTGTTTTGAACAAAAGTAATGAAGGTAACATTGTTTATATTAGTGGGGGAAGTGAGGAAGGGTTGTTGAATGAATCAAAACCTCGTGTAGTGTTTAATAAAACACGCAATTTTAAAGTGTATAATTATTCAGATAGGATTGTTAAAACAGAGCATGTGGACCTTCTTGCAAAAGGGTTTACTTATATGCCCTTTAGAAGGGCAAAGTTGAATGATACACTTATCGATTTGAAAAGCTACACGAGGAAATTAAATTTTAGGGTGTGGTTTAATTCCTCGGATGTCATGGTTAGTAAGGAAATGGCTCTAAGGAGACCCAGTGTTTTTAATCCCCCATTAAACAATGTTATAAAATTATTTGAAAACAAATGTGAAAAAGATATACGGAAAGTGTTAGCAACAAAATTTCATAATGATACTAAACTTTGACTAAAGAGGAGGAAACTATGTTATCTGATTTAGTGCAGGATCCTAATATACGTCTGATGAAACCCGATAAGGGGAACAGTATTGTTATAATGAATAAAATTGATTATTTGGATGGGATTAATTCCCTGTTGTTAGATGGTTCTTATATTGAAAGTTCATTGAATGAAATTCATATAATGTATAGGAAAATAGACTTGCTTATGGATGATATGTTATTCCAAGGTCAAATTAATGAGGATAAGCACATCTATATGGTTAACAAGTTCCCTGTAGTTTCACGTATTTTCAGAATTCCCAAAATCCATAAAGGGTTGATAAACCCAACTTTTAGACCAATTGTAGATGGAAAACATTTGAAAACCTGTTTTATTGAAAGCTTTTTGGATCAGAAATTACAAGGGCGTTTAAAAAGTATTCCTTACATATGCAAGGATTCATGGGAATTTCTTGATAAAGTAGGTAAAATCAATGTAAATGGCGATTGTATTTTAGTCACAATAGATGTGGTAAGCCTTTTTACTGGGATACCACATGAAGAAAGGTTGTTGTGGCTGGAAGCACAATTACTAAAACTGGGGTTTTTGATCAGGATGTTATTAATGTGTATGTTATCCTTATGGAAGTTGTGCTTCAAAATAATTATTTAAGTTTTGAAGGCCAGTATTATAGGCAAAATATGGGGTTAGCGATGGGGGCAGCATGGGCCCCCGTCTTTGCGAATTATATTATGTCATACTGAGAACAACATTTTGTATTTAATAGTGCATTTATGAGCAATATATTATACTATACTAGATTTTTAGATGATTTATTTATTTTGTGGAATTGTACAGAAGAAGAATTGGAACATAAAAATCCGCATTTGCACGGTTTTGCACACCAGGCAGTGCTGGTTAGCTACGGTTAAATTATTCCCGGCTCCAATATGTCTCCTCTTCAGTTTTTCCCTTGAAACTAATCTAACTCTCAACCTAAGCACTCAAAAAGCATCTTACAGCCCAGCACTTGCTCAGACCTAATAGCAAGCACGAATATACCCTGACACTGATTGCCCAACAGGGCAAGGCTCTTTATTCACCCCTCACCAACCAAGCGACTAAGCAGCTCACCCTACTATTCAGGCATGACCAAAGGGCAACTTCAAGTGCACTCTCCAGTCCAGCTGGTGAATCTGGGTATCCTGAGGCAATGTTACAACTGCCTCATGTACACAGACAACCCTTTCCTCCTACCACAAAACACTAACATATGTGAGAGATGCAATTATACAGCCAAACTGGAAGCTAAGCTGTCTCCACCCAAGACTGAAACAGACAGTCAAGAGGAGAAGGTTAACACTTGCACCACAACTCCAGCTGCACACTGACCTACTAAAACAGCACTGGCAAAAAAATACACATAAATACACAAAATCATACTCGGAGGCTCTAAATAAAAACCTGCAAAAGCATCAGAATCTCCAAAGCAGACACCCAAACAACCTGCACTTCCCGTCACAAACCAGACAACACAGAAAACACAAAATCAGTATGCCGCATAATCACAGCCCTTAAGGCAAAGTAACATACCTAACACACTATTAATAGGTGACTCTATAGTCAGGCACACTGACTTCCCACTCACTAAGCTGGACAAGCAGAAGGTTACTGTTAGCTGCCTGTCGGGAGCCAGAATCCACCACATAACACAAGCACTCAGGTCACTCCAGAACAAGTACAAATGTGACTCTGTCATTGTTCATGTTGGTGTGAATGACCTGAGATGTACCTCCCTGAACTACATGAAAAGAGAAATGAAGGAGCTCTCGGATCGTGTAGCCCAGGCCGGTATGACCCTGACCCTGAGTAGCATCCTGCCCTCACCAAGAATGATACTTCAGTATAAAGAAAAAATTACAAATTTCAATAATTGGCTAAGCTTCTGGTGTCATTCAAAGGGGATCCAGTGTCTGTCAGTCTGGGATGACATGCTCGACAAGCCACGTTGCTTCACAAGAGACGGCTTGCACCTGTCATCCCTAGGTTTTTGAATACTGCTCAAGGCTCTTGCTGCCCCCATAGTGCCTTTTTTAGGCGAGGCTGAAAAGTCAAACCCACCTCCATAAAAAGCACAATTAACAAAAAACTGAGGGTTATGCTACTCAACACCAGAAGTTTAAATTTCAAAATGCATGTGCTCAAAGCACTCCTCAGTATGGAGAATGTCAACATCTGTGCAGTAACTGAAACCTGGTTCAAGGCTCCAGAGAGCACCCCAGCACTACCAGGCTACAACTCATACCACACGTTTTGGCCACAGAACATGGACCGAAACACAAAAGGAGGGGGAGTATCCATATTTATCAGGGATACCAACACCTCCAGGTTAGTGGCGCAGCATGATACCTCTGAGATCATCCATGTTAAACTAACATCGGGCAAATCTGCAATGCAAATTGTGACCTACTACAGATCGTCCTCCATGACCCAGGAGCATCACTCCACCTTTCTGCAGACACTGGAAAACATGAAGGTCCTACTAAACACCCTGATATTGGGCGATTTCAATTACCCTACCATTCAATGAAATACTACTCGAGTACAAATTCCCAGGTCCAGCGCTTCCTGGAATTCATCATCTCAAATGCCCTGGATCAGCTGGTAAACTCCCCTACCAGAGGTGAAAACATATTAGACCTGGTCATCAACAACATGGGTGACAGGTGTTCCACACCGGAGGTCAACCCGTCACTGGTTAGACCAGACCATAAACTAATCGCTCTGGATGTCCACACCCCACCACCACCCCCAACTAAGGAAACCACTGTAAAGAACTTTTCTAAAGCAAACTTCACCTTACTTAAGACAGAGGTGGCAAGTTTCACAGCCCCCATGTTAAAGGATAATGCTGCCTAAGATGCAGAAACCTTTACAAATGCATTCTAAGAGCACCTACAAGGATGCATGGATCATGCCATCCTTAGCAAAACCAAGACCCACTCCTCTAAGAAAAGGAAACCAGTTTGGTGGACCCCTGTAATAAACAGGCTATACAATAGAAGAAGGAAACTAGTTTAGAAAAAAAAACAAATCCCAAGAAGGAAAGACATCCCTGATCAGTATCAGTAAGAAACTAAGGTCCCTCATGAAACCATCCAAGGCTAACTTTGAAAGAAAAATAGCCAAGGATTCATAAGATAACCACAAAGTCTTCCTTAGCTATGTTAAGAATCTAAGTGGCAATTTGCAGATATGCACTGAACTAGTGCAAAATAGCACAAAATATACGGAACCTACTGATATTGCCAACATCCTGGTAGATAGATTCAGTGCAAACTTCACCACACTCTCACCTCCAAAAGGGCTCTCAACAATACCGGAAAAGTGTAGTGTCCCAAAAATCACAGATGCACAGGTGATAACAGCCCTTTCAAAAGCCAAAAACACAGCATCAATGGGACTAGATGGTGTCCCAGGCTGAGTCTTGTATGAACTACAGAACAAACTAACTCTCCACCTAAACACGCTGTTCAACCTCAGCCTCTCCACGGGCCACATGCCCATAGAATGGTGCACAGCAACGGTTATTCCTCTCCATAAAGGAGGGGCCACAACTGACCCTGGTAACTATTGCCCCATAAGCCTGACTAGCCTGGTCTGCAAGGCTATGGAGGGCATAATCATGAAACTCATTAACAAAGCCATTGGGAACCTCCAAACACTTGACCCAACCCAGTTCGACTTTGTTAAGGGCAGATCATGCCTACTAAACCTGGTTGACTTCTTCAAGACAGTCACCAAGGCCATAGACAAGGGAAAGGTGGTTCACACAGCCTACCTTGACCTCGCAAAGGCTTTTGACACCATTCCCCACTCGGGTATTACAGAAAAACTCACCAGCCTAAAAATAAACCCCTACATCACGAGATGGGTTGCCAACTGGCTTATAGACAGAACTCACACGGTAAGAATAGCAGGCTCCAGGTCTGACTCTAAACCAGTCACAAGTGGTGTCCTGCAAGGCTTGGTCCTGGGACCCCTACTGTTTGGCATATACTTCTCAGAAGTACAGGCAAACACAGGAGGACTATGGCTAGCCAAGTTCACCAATGACTGCAAACTGGGAGCCATAGTCGACTCTCCGGCTGACACGGATATCCTCCAAAGGGCTTTACTGAGACAGACACCTTGTGTCAAAGTCATGGCCTCAAGCTAAATGCTAAAAAATGCATAGTCATCACATTTGGGAAAAACAAAACACCCACAAATTATGACACAGGTGGTAGACCCCTTAATACAGAAGAGGTAATAAGAGATCTGAGGACCCAGGTAGATAGTAATCTCTCCTTTGACAATCATATTGCCAAAGTAGTTAGGAAATCCTTCTATGTGGCCCATCTAATTACTAAAGTGTTCGCATCTGGAAATAAAGAGGTTATAGTGCCCCTCTACTCCTCACTCATTAGACCCATCATAGAGTACAATGCCCCATTTGGGGTGTATCTCACAAGACACTTCCAACAGCTGGAAAGACCACAAAAGTACCTCACCAAGAAGATTACTGGCCTCAAACATATGTCCTATGCAGCCAGACTGAAAAAACTCTGGCTGTACGCAGTGGCATATCGCTTACTCAGAGGTGATCTCTGCCTGACTTACAAAGCCATGTCCAACTCAGAATTGATGGACATGCTCCACCTAAAGAAATCCAAGTCACTACGAGCCATGCACTCTAGTGAGCTAAACCTCGCCACAGCAATAAATAGAACATGCTGGAGGGATAGATTCCTGTCACAGAGACTCCCCATGCTTTGGAACAAAATTCCAAATTACATCAGGCAGAGCCCCTCACTAACATTCTTCAAGAGAAACCTTGACGAGTGGATGGGTAACACAAAATGCACCCCTGGGATCACTTCATTGGGTCTGCTTGACAGAGGATCAGTTAATTAATCAATGGGTCAGCGAAAGTCAACACACTCTGGCTAGGTTTATAAATGCCCTTGGGCAGATAGCCTAGTACCTACCTATGAACCTATGAACCTATCTACAGACCTCCAACTCTGACTCAAGATGCCCACTCCATGTATCTGGACCTCTTAGAATCTATCAAGATTAAACCCTTTACCCTGATTCTGGGTGACTTTAACTATCCAACCACAGATTGGAAGAAATACTTATACCAAAACACAAATGCCCAGAGATTCCTTGATTTTGTCAATGAAAATGCCTTGGACCAGTTGGTTGACACCCCCACAAGAGGTGAAAATATCTTGGAGTTGGTATTAACCAACATGAGTAACCACTGCAGCATTCCTACAGTGTCAACATCCCTGGTAAGATCCGACCATGTAGCAGTCACTTTCAAAGTCACCATCTCCCCTGACCACCCCCCCACCCCCACCCCACCCCAGCTAGTGTCAAACAAAAAAACTTCTCAAAAGCTGATTACAACCTCCTGAGGGAAGGTATAAACAGCTTCACAGCCCCCACCCCCTTCTCAGAAACTGGCACATATGTCAAAACTTACACCAAAGTACTATATGAGCATTTATATAACTGTATGGAATCAGGAATATCAGACAGGATGAAATCTTCCTCCTCAAGGAAGAGTAAACTTGCCTGGTGGACATCTACAATATATAAACTCTATAATAATAGGAAAAATTGCTGTCCAGGATCAAGAAGGAGCAGGTGTCTAATTGGAAGTAATCTCTCCTTAGCCTGAACAAGCAAATAAGAGCATTAGTGAAATTCTCCAATGCAAACTTCGAGTCGAAACTGGCCACATCCACTAAAGACAATCATAAGGCTTTCTTCACATATGCCCACAATCTCAAGGGAAGCACCCAGATCTACTCAGAACTGGTTGTCAGGTACACCACATACACAAACACTGTAAATATAGATAACATGCTGTCAGACAGGCTCAGTGAAAACTTCACTCCTCTGTCCCCTCATCAGTAAAACAGGACATCTCCAGTATCTGCCCCCCTCCCCTTATCTGTAGGGAGCAAGTCATCACTGCCCTCTCAAAGGCAAAAAATACAGCCTCCATGTGACCCGATAACATCCCAGGCTGCATCCTACAGGAACTCAGGGAGCAACTTGCAGCACCATTACGCACCCTATTCAACCAAAGCCTGAGTACCAGCTTCATCCCAGCCAAGTGGACGACAGCTACTGTCATCCCTTTGCACACAGGTGGAGTGTCCACCAATCCAGGAAATTATAGACCCATCAGCCTAACTAGCCTGATCTGCAAGGCCATGGAGCGGATTATCATGGACCTTATTAACAAGGATATTGGCAACCTCCAGACACTTGATCCAACACAGTTTGGTTTTGTCAAAGGGAGGTCATGCCTGATAAATTTGGTCGAATTCTTTGAAACAGTCACCAAGGCCATAGAAAAAGGGAAGATGGTGCACACCACCTATCTTGATCTGGCCAAGGCCTTCGATACTCTTCCCCTCTCAGGTATAATAGATAAACTCTCTCAACTAGACATCAATCTATATGTTACCAGATGGGTAGCAGACTGGCTCACTAATAGAACCCACCTAATAGGGGAAACCACCTCAAGTACTAGACGCATAACAAATGGTGTACCCCAGGGATTGGTCTTGTGGCCTCTGCTGTTTGGGATATACTTCTCAGAGGTGCAGGCCAAATCTAGTGGGCTATGGCTGATCAGGTGTGCAGATGACTGCAAGCTGGGTGCTGTCATTAATTCCCTTAGTGATATGGGTATCCTCCAAAAGGGCCTCACCCAAACAAATGACTAATTCCAGGAACATGGCCTCAAACTGAATGCCAAAAAAAGAACCATCATCCCTTTTGGGGAGAATGACATCCCCACAAATTATCACATTGATAATAAGGCACTAAGTACACAATCAGTTGTAAGGGACTTTAGAACCCAGGTTGATAGCAAACTGACTTTTGACCATCATATTGCCTCTGTTGTATAGAAAGCTTTCTACATGGCCCACCTCATTAGTAAGGGTATTTCATCCAGGGACAAGGTGGTCATAGCATCTCTGTATTCTTCCCTTATAAAACTGATTATTAAATACAATGCCCCTTTCAGAATGTACCTCACAAAGCACATGCAGCAGCTGGGGAAACCACAGAGATTCCTCACCAAGAGAATCCAGGGCCTCAAACATCTACCCTACACAGATAGGCTAAAAACCCTGCCCTCTCTTCAGTCTCCTACAGACCCCTCAGAGGTGACTTCTATCTGGGATACAAAGCAATCTCAGACCCCACCCTGATGGGACTGCTGCATATCTGCAAGTCAACCTCCACTTGATTAACCCATACGTGAGACCTCAACCTGGTCTGTGACATCAATAGGACTTGTTGGCGGGACAAATTTGTGTCCCAGAGACTCTCCCTTTTCTTGAATAGACTCCGTCTCCATGTAAAGCAGAGTACCTCATTAAATCTTGTTTAAGCGCAACCTGTATAACTGCATGGGGAACAAAAAATACACCTCTTGGATTCCACCTGTGTCCCTGCTGGACAGTGGCATAGGGTGCTGACATGGACTAAATTTTTGACTAGGCTAGTAAGGGCCTCAGGTCAGTAGCCTAATAACTTCCTATGATCTTACGAACATTTTTATGTCAGTAATGCTGAACAATTTAAAGAAATATTTTAGTGTGTGCTGTTGATGTCAGGCCTGTTGTGTGTATTGCTGTATTGTCTGTAATACTGGTAGCACTGTTACTTTGTTAGCATATAGTGGATAACAGTAGCATAGGTATTAATTTTTTCCTCTGTCTGTTGCTTTTTATCACAGGTGATCATGACAGTGAGTGTGCGTCATTAGCCACCTGATGTCAGTGTATCAGCAAACTCTGATGATGATAGTGGTCAAACAGAGGGACAGTCTGGGGGGCTGAAGGGGTTGAATCTGACACTAAAAAGTATATAACTGCAGCCAACAGGATTATGTAGACAGTGGATTTCCAGTTTTATTTCTTGTTGGCTGCAGTTTTATACTTTTCAGTTTAATTTCTTCCTCGTTAACATGACTCTGACACTGAGGTTGACATGCAGCCATCTCCTGCAATTACATTGGACAAAGCCAGTAGGCATATACTTACCCATGCCAGTGAACCCTCAGATATTGGACAGGTGGAGGGTGAGGCCATTGATCAGGGAAGTGTGCTACTGTGACTTCAGTGCCTGTTGACTCTGACGGCAGCCAAAGTGTGGGCAAGGTGCCCCGCAGGAGAGTTGATAGGGGTGCTTAGAGTGGACCTGCTGTCCCTCCTCCACCTAGTGCAGGTGTATCTTCCTGTGCCACTCAGCATATGTTTAGGGCCATCATGGAGGCACAAGCATGTTCCCATTGGTGCTCCAGACAAATGATCAGAGTTGTAGATATGGTAGAAGCAGACATGAGTCACTGCCTCCACCCTGCTGATGATTCAATGGATTGGGTGAATGACATGTTGGAACGAGGGGTGTCTGTGATGGAATGAGGGGTGTCTGCCATGTAACAAGCATTGTCTGTGATGGAACATCTGCTGGGAGGGAATGGTATTCTCATGGGCATAGGTCAGCCACATCATCTGCTGTCAGCCAATGTGGCCATGGCCAATCATGCTCCCATAGTGGTAGTACTTTCACTACTCCATCAGTGAGTGTGCTGTCCAAACCCAGTCATGGCAGGCCATGGGGTTGTGGTCCTGGGTATCCCCATGAAGGGACTCATTCTGCAGACATCAGTCACATTTAAGCAGCAGCAGTGCATCTGAATGTAGTTGTGGACATGCCAGTGCAACTCCTGGCAGATAGTTCTCATTGCTGGGACAACAACAATGAACTTCCACCTCTACCATGCATGGCTCACACCTGTATGACATACACACCTGTTTGACATATTAAGACACAGAGCCAGCACAGAGCTCGGTTGTGTTCATAAAGTCACTTACACACCAATTGCACCTGGCGGACCCCTACAGACTCATATACACACACAACAGTTACTCATTTTGTTTCACCAGCCATTTCTTGCTTTATCCAAATGTCTGCCTGCTTCTCTTTCTTACTCACACACACTCATCAACCTTTTGTATCAGCCTAGGCTTCCTGCCCCCCCACACACACACACACACACACAAAACACCCCTTTGCAAGTGATGATAACTGTGCCATGTTCCTGTTTTCTCTTTTGGATTCAGGGATACATAAACTGTGTGCCTGATGCTCAGGGTGCATAGCTAACTCAGTGCTTAGTATATCTACATTTGTTGTGTTGAACTGGTAATTGTACCTTTGACTTGTATTGACCTTGGAAAGTTAGACAGTTGACAGCATCAACATTTCCCAACTTTACAGTGAATGATCTTGTGAGGGTTGTGAAGTCAGAAACTACAATGTGTATCATTACTTTCTAAATTCTCTCTTTAATGATTTTCCAGTAGAAATGTATGGTGCTAAACTGAGGGCATGCAGTGATCATCAGTATTTTTGAGAGGTATGACTGTGTGGATCTTTGATGCCTGAGGCATACTACTTAGTAATGGATGCATGTAAGTCAAATAAGTCTCAGCTGTCATATGTTAAGGTAATTTCTGTACAAGTTTCCCACCTTTTATATGCTTACTATACTAAGTAATGAAATACAAAGATATGGCACAAATTCATGTTATTAAAAAATGCACTCATGGTTCAGGACTTACCTTGTAAATTCAGAACTTGCCACAGTTTTAGTTCAGGGCTGACTCTGTCTGATGCAAGCAGTACACAGGCAATACATGGGGAGCAGTTGTGTGAGTTGCCTGTCATTAATGTTACTATATATATATATATATATATATGTGAGTAGGAGGAAGGTCTTAGGCTCGTACGTGGTGAGTGAGTGTGCTATGCATTGTCTCTTAGCCAATGCAAGGGCATACTGAGCATGTCTACTTCTGCCTAAACCCTCAGAGCAGCTGGTGGATCCCCCTCTGTCACCTCATCTACCTATGGCTGTGGTGACTTTGGCATTAGTGGTGGGATATATGCCCCTGCCCCTTGCTGATCCTGTTGAAGCTGTTTCCTCAAGATTATTTTGTGTAGCATGGCACATACTGTAAATATTTATGTATGTGTCATGGATTGTACTCAGATGCATCTAGGCACTGGAAACATGAATTCAGCAGCTCAAACACATGCTCTATGATATTTCTGGTTTGAGCACGTGCCTCATTATGGCATTCTTCCATGGGTGTGTGTACATTTATGATGGGTGTCATCATCCACAGTTCCATTGCATAGCCTACATCCCCCAGTAAACAATCCTGTGGGATATTTCCCCCAGCTAACATCTGGTACAGTTGGGAGGTGTGCCAGTTATGCAAATCTTGGTAACTGGCAGGGTTGTC
>NC_056725.1:1463377689-1463490189 GCF_019279795.1 Protopterus annectens
ATTGTTACTGTTTCAATGCATACAATTTGCATTGTATTTATTACATTTTTTCTTTGTATTATAAAAACTGCCATTTTGCCTACAAGCATCCAAGTAAATAAATGTGAAATGTTAAACTTGCTTGAAAGTTACAGTATGGGAAGAAATCTATTGCGTAAAAACAGAAATTTGCTACTGCACCAGGATGAAGTTTTCCAATTCTATAATAAGCAAGAGACACAGATGTGTTTTTTATAAAACAGTGGTTTTATTCGATACAACATAAGAATTATGTAACATTGCCAAAAACAGAAAAAGTGCAGTAACAAGTGAAAAATTACAGCAATTCATTAGCTCAAACTTTATACTAGAAACAGTTCATTTGGTGGCAATGCTGGTGACAGTGCTTAGGGTGTAAACACAGATTCCAGGCTGACAGTTCGTAAGTGTAGTACTCAAGAAAATAAAAGGTCTTTACCAGTATTTCAGACAAAGGGTAGTTCAAACACCAATTTCAGTAGGATTTCCACTGGTAGAACATAAACTCTTTTGCTAATACCATTCTGGCTAGCAACCCCAGATCACAGCAAATAAAATCCTTTACTACCAACTTCCTCTGGTAGAACAATTGTGGGAACTCCAGATATCGGCTACCAGGACTTTCACTGTAAGGACTCCCACCACTGAGCACACTGGTTTGTCTCTCCTTTATGACTCGTTTGAGTTAAGAATCATACTGCTTCTGTCATACTGCAATTCCCATAAGTTTACAATGTGCATGACACAGCTGACACTAATTACCAGGGCTCCAAGTGTTTAACTATAAAGGGGCCAGTTCATAATCTGCTTTTTCTTCTTCTGTGTGTTTACCTCATACAAAATGGCCATATTCTATTTTTACTTCTGGCTTACTACCTTTTCCTACTGATGCCTACCCTCCCTGCCTGTTATGCATGTCCTTGTGGACCCATCAAGTTATGTTATACTACGAATCTTGCTGGATATCTAGCCATCAGTTAATATATTCAGCAGTGATATAATTGTTTGAAAAACTCAGTGTGCAAAGTTCACATTCTACACAGATTCCAGAAAATTCTTCAACATCTGTTAATCAATAAAGCAGAGAAGCATTTTCCCCCAAGTGCTTAAATGTATGTTTTTTTCATAAATTTACATAGAGGTCTTGTTAATTGCTAGCTGAATCAGTAATAGAAACAGTTGTACTTAATTCTATTGATAAGAAACCATATAGACTACCATAATGATTTGTCAGACGTACGGTTCCATCCTTGTCTTGGATATTCAGTTGATGTAGCTCTGTCTTTGGTACAGTAAAAGGATTTGCCATACATTGGTCTAGTGATTCTCAGCTCAGATTGGTTCAGCTGTTTCTCTATAATATTGAATTCAAGCTGACACTCATCAAGAATGACTTGCATATGTCAACTATTACATAAAACTATGGTACCACCTTTGGATCGCACCATCTCAAAACTTGTTTTTTTGGTTGTCTGCACTGTTACACCTGATGTATTCCACTTTTTCTAATGGGAGATCATTGTTAACAGTGTGTCTATTACCCTCAGGGATTCAGATTTTTTTTAATTTCTTTTTTATTCAGTTGTTCAATAATCGAGACACCATATTTAAGTAACTATAGTAAGTAATTATTTGGGATAAGTTGTTCCAGACATTTCAACACTGATTTGTCCCTTAACAAACTTGTTAAGAAAAAAATGTGTCATAGTCTTGGGGAAATTCTCAGACCTAAGCATTCTGCAAAGTCAACTAACAGCTTCAGTTGTAGTATACAATGAACTCAGTTAACAGACAGTAATGAATTCAGATGCTAGTAGCTACAGTGTAGGTCATCTTTACTATAAATAGATGGTCAAATGTTATGTACTGTGTCCTACTGCTCCATAATGTTATCAATGAACAGAGATTTTTATAAACTGAAAAAACAATATATATTCCTTTGCAAGTGTGTGAGCATGGGAAAAGCTGTCCACATAATTATTAGGGCTCAAGAGTTTCCTGCTCCAGACCAATTATAAATTACTAGTCCAATCAACAGAATCTTATGTCCTATATAAAGCTTTGTACATGGACATAGATCTATATAAAGTGCTACCATGGTGCCAGGCTCTGTTAATGAGACTAAAGAGGTTCAATGCCAAATAAATACATGTGTCTGGAAAACACCTAAGTGTTGCAGATGTCATATCCCAAAATCTTATAAGTGTTAAACCATGATGTAAAACTGATGATGGCATTGCTATGTGCAAAACTTAATGATGACAAGGCCTATAATAACTAAAAGACTAGAAAAGCTAGAACAAGGTATGAAACATAATCCCAAGTTGTAAGCTGTTATATGTGCATACTTAACAGCAAAATCGCTGGACTCAAACCAAACAGCTAAAGCATAATTATTACACAGAATGAGCACAGTCGTGACAGCATGATGTTTTTTACTGTATCAAGTCAGAAAGATCACACAGCTAAATCAATGAGCAGACATACTATGCCAAATGTACAACTGTTCTCACGTCTCACCAAATTCTGAGAAACAGATAAAGCATCTGTATAGTGACCAAACATCAGCCAAGGCATTATCAAGTTAGTGCCAAAGTGACAATTCTACTTTGTGCATCAACAGACACAGAAATGTTGAGTCACATAGGATGAAACATGTATCACAAGGTCCTTGATAAAAAATAGCTTTTGACTTGTGTGTGTGTGTCTGAAGGTAACAAACTATATTGTTGTTGTGGTTGTTGTTGATTATTACACTTATGACATATTAATAATTCATGTACTAAGTATTGTTAGCTAACAAACATTCAATTCAAGACTATGTTTTCAAGGTATGGTCCATTTGTAGAACTGATCACAGACGAAGGTGTGCAGTTTATTTCCAGTAAATTCCAAAAGTTCACGACTGACGTTAATAGTACAGCAAATGCTCACTATCCACAAGGAAATGGTGAAGTTGTAAAAGTAGTGCAGACAGCCAAAAGCATATTTAGAAACATTGATCCTCAGAAGGCTTTCAGAGGATATCAAGCCACTCCAGATACAACCAATATACTAAGACCTTCACAGCTAAAGCTTGGAAGAAAAAATATGAACTGACATGCAAATGCTAAGAGTCAAAACATGAGCTGAGAATAATTTTGTATCGTACTGTTAAATGTAATGATAGTATTTAGGATTTTCACCCATGATTCATTATTTTACTGTTTAATTGATTTACTTCTTTTAATTATCTTAAGTTATTTAATATATTTCACAACTATTTTGTTGTTCTCCCATAATGTTTTGAATATGTCTAGCTAGTTTTGTACTAGATAACATTTCATTGACATGAATAATGTTACAAGAGAATCTTGCACCCAAAGAATCACTTACATTAAGAACATTGTACAATAGGACTAATAGCCAATGACTTGATTAACTCATTGGGTAGAAGATCCCATATTTCTTTAGAATATAGTAAAAAAAAAAAAAAGAACATGTATTAAGTCTGCTTCATTTGCAGAACAAGAGTTATGCTGTGCTGCTTATTGAAAATTAAAACATGCTAACCATGCAGTGGTAAATAGGAACTGTAATTTATCATTTATTGTACATAGAATATTGTTCTGAATGGTACATATTTAATGATAAACAGTAAAACTTTTTTTAATTTTATTTTTGTGCAACAGACACTAGTCTAACTCTTGCAATGTTTTGAAGATTATGTAAATATCCTAGAATCTGTATGTTGCTTTATCTTGAAGTAATGTATTTATCAGCTTAATGAAACATTCCTATTTATTTGTATTTGAACTGAACTTTTATATTATAAGAAAAATATCTCTAATTTTATTTAAAACAAAGTGTGACCTTTAGGTAGACTTAATGATGTCCTTATCACTTCTAATGGAAGTTAGTGTTTGGAATATCCCAATTTAATTTATATTTTAATAAAGGAAAATTCATAAATCCATAATTCTATTATTCAGTTCTAGAACTGAATTTTGTTCAGTGGATGCAATAGAAACCCAATAATTTTTAAATTAAAAAAACTTTAATAATTTATTTAACGATGAATTAACCTTTATTAATAGTCTGTTGCCGTGGGGTGTTTTTAGTTCAGAATTAAATAGAAAAGGAAGAGCATAATTTATTAATACATGTTTTAAGATGGTCACTCCACACTTGTACCTAAATGGGATACAATTTGCTGTGTGAAGAGTCTGCATGTATTATCTTAAATAGACTCATCAAGTTACTATTAAGTGATATAAATAGAAGTTAGGAAGGGCTAATTATCTGTGCTTTAAGTTTATCATAACTTATTCTCACAGATGTGGGATGCCATAGGAATTCTATTAGTACTGTATTAATATGTTTAAAAAGTATTTAGGTGTTGGGCAGAAAGGGAAAGACATATAAAAATAATTAAGGGAACACGTTCACCTTGGTTATGGCTACTTAAAAAAAAAAGAAATGACAGTTTACTTGATCTATACATATTGATAACCACTAGTATTGGCCATCAGGTTTTATTTATATTGATTTGAAAACTGTATTTACTATCTTGATAATAAATTATCCATGTTTTAAATGATTTACTGTAATCTTCTTTAAGTTTTGGACATTGGTATAGGTGTACTCTGACAACAAGGGAAACAATTTAGTTTTATTTAAATTGACTTTATAATTAGAGACTTATCAGACGTTTAAGTAAAAATATTAGTTTATGGATATCTGAATTAGGAGCAGTGACATATATATGTTTACATCATTGTCAAAGGCTGTTATGGGACTTATGGTATTGAAGAGAAATTGTATTTTCTTGTAAGTGGGATGAAACAAGAGTTGTATGTATATATATATATATATATATATATATATATATATATATATATATATATATATATATAAACCCTTGTTTTCATCCCACTTAAAAAAATATAAAGGTAAGATGAGACAATCCTATCTACTCCGTATGTTTATTATGATGGATCCAGAGAGTTTTTTTAATTAAGAGTCGCATAGATGGTGTCTGATACAAGGAGGACATTGTCTGAAGAACAACAATTTTAAACAGAATGATTTTCAAAACAGGGATACTCACACAATCAAATGCTTTTGAGGAGCCAAAAACTAGTACACAAGTATTTGATTTTTGTTTTATTGAGGTGGGCTTTTTGAATGGTTCTGAGGGTAAGTGTTTGACCATTTATTTGCCTTGATTTGGTAAAGAAAGATGGAAAGATGTATGGGATAATTTTCTGGATCTTGTTTACTAAACAAGCTGTTAGAACTTTGGTATCATAATTTATTTATGATATTGGTGTATAATTCAGTGGGTGAGATAGGTAAAAGTTTGACTTTAAGGTGAGAATAGTTTTGATCTATTTAAATAAGGTCTAGAGAAAACATTGTAAACAATGTCATTAAATAGAGTTTGGAGAATTTTAGATACATATTTAAAAACTTTTTTTTTATAAAATTCAGGAGTAAATCCATCTGGACTAGGGGTTCTTCCATTTTTCATATTTTAATGATGTTAGATATTTCTGAGATCACAATAGGTTTTCAAGTCTTTTAACTTGGTCCACAGATAAGAAAGGGAAGGTAATTTGTTACAAATATTTATTTCTAAATTATTATAAGTTTTATGATTACTCTGATACAATTTAATATAATATTTTTTTCAAAAGAAAAGGATACATTCATTGAAAGTGTAAGTGTTATTATCACATATTTAATTTCTCTGAGTATACTATTTGTTTTTTGTGTTTTGATTAATTGGTCTAAATAGTTTTGAAGGGGCATGGGCCCACTCAGAGTAGAGGGTTACAGTTTTGCTTTCATGTCCCGAGTGTTGCACTATGTAGTCAATGATTAATTGGGACACCATATGAACATTATTAGAATTTTATTGATATGTTTAAAAAAATATTTATGTTTTGTGCATGAAGAGGACAATGTGTAGAGAAAATATAGGGAAAATGTTCTCCTTGGTTATGGCTACTTAAAAGAAAATGAGAGAGTCATTGATCTCCACCTAGTGAATACATCTGAATTTATCTTTTATGTTTTGCAATAATTTTGTACTAGTGTTTTTCCCAGTTATTCAATATTAACTTTAATATCATGTTCTTGTCTGTATGAAATTTCTTGTAGTAGGCTGCTTGTTGATTAATAAACCTCTAATTTGTGTTTTAAGTGATGCTAATTGTAGAGCCATTTTTTTATATTTGAATTAATGAGAGTGGTAAAAAAAATGTTCAAGGATGGTATTCATTTCAGTTATGACCTCTTCTTTTTTCTAGTAATACTAGATTTAAAGACCATTATTATAAGAATGAGAAGGGATGTCACTATAAGGAGACAGTTTCCAATTTAATATTAAGGAAATTTTAGAAAGGTCTGAGAATGTTCTGGATTGAGTAATAAAAGAGTCAACAGTATTTATAGAATTATTAGACAATAAAAATAAATCAGTTTAGGACCATATTTTGTATCACGGTGAAATATAGGAGTATATATGTTTTGTGTATGATTTATTGTTGCTACTGTTTCTAGCATTAACAACCATGAGATGATCTAACAAATCATATTCAATATGTAGTTCTAAAACAGCTGAAGATACATTTCTATCAACATTTCTGTTTCAGTTATTGTTGTCATGCCAAGGATACAAACAGATATCACAGTCCCCCCTAGTATGATATTATAGTTTCTAAAACATTTTGACATTTTAAATATATGCGCGATAGAGGCAATGGGGTTTGCTCTAAGAACATACATGTTAAACAAAAGTAACAGTTTGCTGCTTACATTGGTTAATCATGTTAAATAGTACAAGGAACCATTTAGATCACTGTGGTCTCCTTAATGTTAATAAGAAATTATTTTTGATAAGGATAGCAACTCCTATGTTTGTTCTTACTGTTTCCCACTGTAACTTTATGAGTTATCCAGTTTTTTTATTGATATCTGCCTACTGTATTTCTAGTGTATGCATTTTTGTGTAAATAAAACATGAGCCTGAGATTTATTAAACAAATGGAGAAATAAAGTTTTTATCTGAAGATTGCACTTCTCTCACATTCCAATAATTTGGGTTCCAGTGCATCTAATATTTGTTATTAGGTAGCTTGTATAGGCTAGATAATAAAACACATGCACAAATTATAGTGTTAGAATGTTTTATTACTAAAATTCAACATTAATTGATTTGTAGCTTTTGATGATATAGAGAACTTACTTTAGTAAGACAAAATATTAAAACAGTGAGTATGATGACATTATTCAGAAAAATTCTCCCCTATAAGTCTATAAACCTTGATTGTGGAAAGTTCAATATTACTGCAGAACGTGTTTCAACTATAATACAGTTCACATTAAACAAACTCAACTGGAGCACGATGGCTATCTACATAAATCCTGCAAAAATAAAACACACTTACTCCAATACCAGCTCCATTTGTTAGATTAACTGGGTCTAAAATAAACGTAATTGATACAATGTCTACTGTAGTTAAAATACAAATAAAGATTGTTTTGAATTATATGGCTTCATAAACAAGAAAGATCTAAAAGGAAGTAAAGCTATTTGCTTTAAACTATAAGGATACATCTAATTATTTGCAACTAATTCTCTTACATAGAACTGTTAATTAAACTGTGACATATTCTAATCTTATTATATAAAGAAAACAAAAAGTAGCGTTAGCTAGGTTTTTTAAATTGAAACTGTTTAAACACTTAGACAAGTATTCCTTCAGTCTCCCTGTAATGTTTGCGTAGAAGTGAGACTTCAATAACATCTTATTCTACCCTTGTTATTCCCATTGTCAAGATGATGCTGATGTATATGGCTACATGTCATACTGATTCAATGCTGAATCAGAAGCAAACTTAATGTTATATGTAAAGGTTTTTATGGTGAATCTATTTAACTTGGTAAATCTTTTGATAAACTGTTTTAAGCAAGGTGTCTAATCCTCCATCACAAACTCTGAAAGGCTAAAGGAACTAGTATTTACAGTGCCTATTGTTCATGCACATAAATTGTCTGAGTGACAGGAGTGCTTGGATGAAAGGTTTGCCTGTGAAAATATATACAGAAAGTTTAGTCACATCAGCTGCAGTAACTTGCTGCTTAGAGTAATTCTCAGAAGCTCTTCAACATGGCTTCAAAAAAACATTCATGTACAGTTTGCATAACAAGTTCACTGTCCTGAGGATGCCATTACAGTCATTTAACAGCATAACAGATCTTTACAAAAGCAAGCATTGCTTCAACTGATGCTAACTAGCATTTTTCTTGTCTATAATAGAAGGATAACTTTAAGGGATGCACCATAAGGAATTTCATTGTTTGTTGCATAATATATATACAATAAGGAGCAAGTTTTTGTCTTGCAGTTTTGATTAGATAGGGGAGATCTTATGAGAAACAAATTTTGTGACCGTTCCAATAAAAGTTTCTTTTATTTCTTGGTACTTAAAATATAGAAAGTGAGTCCTGGTAGTTGAGGAGATTAATGTAGATTCATTTTGATTTGCTTTCAACTTGGGACATTTTAAGACCTCTACGCCTTCTTTGGACTGTGATATTTTTTGCTTTTATTGAGTTATCAAGTAGATGTAACAATTTTTTTTTAGTTATTTCAATTAGGTTGTTGTAGTCTTGTTTTTTTTCTGGTAGGTGTCTTAGTATTATATTATATGATTTCTGTGGCTTCTAACTTTAAGATCATTTTTTTTTCTTTTAAGATGTTTATTTCTTGTGATTGCAATTTAGCTGCATTGTCTACTTTGTTTAGTTTGTCTTCACAGTTGGATAAACATGACTCTGATGCATCAATCCTCTGGCTAAAATTAGCTAGTAAGTTCTTTATATCTATAAGTTACAAATAAATATGTTCAACTGTTTGGTGTAACATGAACAATGCTGATATTAGACCTTCTAAAGGAAATGCTTGTTATAATTTATTTTTAGAAGCAGGACCCTTTTTATCTTCCTTAGGGTTAAGTTTGGATTACCTAGGCATGACTATCTTTTCATGTGTTATTACTACACCAAATTTCATCTTGGAAGTTAAAGTATGAGTACATGTCTGTATGGTGGTCAAAATCCTGACTCATTTTAGCTTTAAGATTTGGTTTATTTTTTATTACAGCTTTTGTCTTGTTCAGCCACATACTGAAAAGGACCCTTCAGCATGAAGCAGCAGGTAATTCAGCAGAGATTACTTTTGTAAAACAGTAGAATTCTTATTGTTTGTCTGTTACAGCTTCATGTATTTTTTGTTTGTTTTTAATTAGTAAAACAGTATATCCTACTCATACAGCCTCCTTAACTTTGTCTGTGTATAACTCCCTTTCTCCTTAGAGCTGCACTCTGGTTCAGCCTTGGTTGCAGTTTCACCCATTGCTCACTAGGTGGCACCCCCCCCTTTCAGGATCCTTCCCCTTGCCTATTTCACCTCCAGCATACAGAATTTTACAAAACAACCTTTTCTAACTTTCTGATAGACCCACTTACACTCCTTCCTCCTTCCACTGCTACTATACACTTCACTATCTCCTTTAACTTACATTAATATTCAGCAGTTCACTGATTGTTTTCCCTGCACTTGGTCCTTCTCTGGCTCTACCCGCTCCGTTCGCCCTGCGGGCTCACTCCGCTCTCCTACCCTGCCCCCAATTTCCACCCGCCCCCACTACTCCTACATCTATACTTACCAAACCACACCCCCATTGATTGGACATTCCCACTAACCACTTTTCAACCTATCACTACCTACCCTTCACTCACACATCCCCATTTCCAAATTATCTTACACTCACTCTAATACACCACCATACCTTTTTCTCTTAACTTATTTAGCACACAAACCACTATGTCTACACATACTACCACTTCAACTTTAAAACTCAAACCATTGTACTACCTCACACCCCCAATTGTGATACTTTATATAGCTACCACCTATGAATTCCACTACCTGCCTAACTATCTACATCCATCATCAGTCACTTCCACATATACCCAAACACACAACCCTCCTGTAATACCACCTCACCTCTTCTCACACTGTGCTACTCCAAAACCTCTCCATTCTATACAAACAAATTACTTAAACCCAAAGAATAAAAGTTATTACCAACTCCCACTAAAATTCTCCAAACTTATAAGGAGTTTACTACCCAACCTCATAGCTGATGGAGACATCCATCCCAACCCAGGTCCTAACTCACCAGCTACCACTTACACCAAAATAAAAACTCCCACCAACATAAGAAATTCTCAGAATGCCCCCAAAGCATTTCTAGTCTGCAACCTAAATATCAGAAGCATAAAAAACAAAGTCCAAGAGCTGCATGCTCTCATAGACATCCACTCCCCTGATATTCTTTGCCTCACTGAAACTTGGCTCAAACCCGCCATTCCTGACAATGAAATACTTCCCCCTGGCTACAATATTACTAGAATGGATCGTATAGGTAGAAAAGGAGGTAGAGTTGCCATTCTATACAAATCCAACCTCGAGCTATCCACAATTAGCATCCCGTCAGACCTAATAGCCACCAATACTGAAACTATCCTCTCAAGAATCCAACTCAATAAGAGCAAATCTATTAATATAGTGTGTAGTTATATTCCCCCGGGCAATAACATTAACATCTTAGAAAGTACCCTCCATTGGCTATCCTCCACCCACCACTAAGAAACAATCATTCTTGGGGACTTCAACATCGACTGGACAACCTGCTCAGCTAACTTCCCCACTACCCACATTAACTTACATGGTTTCTCGCAAACAATTTCTACCTCCACTAGAATCAACAAACCCAGCAATAAGGAAAGCATTTTAGACTGGATCTTAATAAATAACAAACCACATTTATACAAATCAGGCACTCAACCTGAAGCCATGAGTGATCACCTGCTAACCTACATAATGAGAAAAAGAGAAGACTGCCCCACCAAACCACCTTTAAAACTCTCAGATCCAAAAAAAAAACTTTAACCTAAATAGTTTCTTATCCGATTTAAGCTCACTCAAATGGGACAATCTTAAACTACTCCCCCTAGACCAAGCAGTTTCATATTTCAACATCAGGTTCCTAGCCATCCTAGACAATCATGCTCCCATACATAGAATCAGAACCAAAAACAAAATAGCTCCATGGCTAACCAATACTACTAAACAAAAACTAACAGCCAGAAATACAGCATGGACCTCTTGGAGAACCACCAAATCCCCTCAAGCCCACCAACTATTCAAACAATTAAGAAACGAAGCAAAAGGATCCATCCTGTTAGACAAGCAAAGCTATTATGTCAACTTACAGCAAAAACACCAAAATCAACGTCAAAAATTTTGGTCAGGCTTGAATAAACTACTACACTCAGGTAAATCTGCTACCCCCACCCCATCAACAACCTTACACCTACTCGCTGATTTTGTAGCTAAGACCTTTAACATTTTCTGCACCGAAACTGTAAAATCCCTAGCTAATAATCTATCTCCCTCCTCCTCAACTACTAGCACGGCTAATCAGATTAACCCCCCCCCTCTTAAAATTTGATTATATACCTACAGACTATATCAAATCCTTACTAAAGAAATTAAAACCTACTTCCCTGGCTGCAGACCAGCTTCCCGCAGAGTTTCTACAAAAATTTGCCAATGTAATAGCTTATCCTATCTCCATCTTAATCAATCATTCTATCCAGGAATCCTACATCCCCCCATTTGGAAAACAGCTCATATTATTCCACTTCATAAAGGTGGAAACTCCACTGAACTTTCTAATTAGAGACCTATCGCTTTACTATCTCCCCTACCCAAAATAATGGAGAAATGCGTACAAAAACAACTTTTAAACCACTTGACCCACAATAATCTCCTAGCATCGTCCCAGCACGGTTTCAGACCAGCCCACAGTACTACCACTGTCCTTCTCACATTCTCCCACAAAATAAACCAAAACCACAATCAAAACCTGCTTTCCTCTGCCCTCTTCCTCGATTTGTCAAAATCATTTGACATGGTTAACCACAACCTACTCTTAGACTCTCTCAAATCCCTGTCCATAGAAAACCCTGCAATCAAAATGGTTCCACTCTTACTTGCACAGTAGGCAGCAAGCAGTCCTGTGGAAAGAGCATCTAGCTCCTCTTTTACCTGTCACTCTAGGAGTACCCCAAGGCTCTATTCTGGGTCCCCTCCTTTTCTCTATTTTCATAAACAACCTGCCCAAAGCTATCCCTCATGCTACTACTACTACTATACAGTACACAGATGACTCCTCGCTAATCTGCTCTGCCACAACTCCTACAGAACTACAATCCCTATCCCAAACAACCTTCAACAAAGTAGAGAACTGGCTTAATAATCGTCAGCTCTTATTGAACCCAAACAAAACCAAACTTCTATTATTCTCCCCCACCCATAAGATAACACCACCAACATTTTCAGTCTCTTCTCAGAATAGCACCATAATTTTTCCAGAACCAACTACTAAACTGCTAGGTATAATCATTGATAATAATCTAAACTACAATACCCATACAGACAAAACTATAAAAACAGTAAACAAAAAAATAGGCTCCATGTATAGGATTAAGAAATTTCTAACCCCAACTGCCAGAACAGCCATAGCTCACGCACATCTTCTGTCATCCCTTCTCTATGCATCACCCATCCTCACTAACTTACCCAAATCAAATCTCAACAAAATCACTAAATGTTACAACAATATAGTGAGATTTGCCACAGGCTCAGAATACAGAACTCACCACTGCCACAATCTTCAAAAACTAGGTTAGCTAGAGCTACCCAACCAGATCTATTATAACCAACTCACAGTAACTCATAAAATCCTCCACCAACCTTCCCTCACCCCCAGTCTAGCTAATCTCATTACCCCATATTGCAGCCTAGCATCCCGTCGCTCTTCCAGCAGAATGCTAGTACAACCTACCAAAGCCAACAACTCTGCCGGAGATGCCTTATTCTCTAACACTGCTGGTAAAAAATGGAACTCCCTTCCTGCTGAACTAACCACAAATTGCTCCTTGCCTCACTTCAAAATATCACTAGACATCAAAAATTTAGACAAAAGCTCTTTATAAATGAAATAGTCATGAGCAAAAGTCTGTACACTTAATTAACATAAGATTTTGCATACTGACTAATGCATAACTCCTCCTCAAGTGTCAAACCATTTGGCTAGGCTTATATAGGCCCTAGGGCCAATAGCCTAGTACCTACCTATGAACCTATGGGGGATACTATACAAACATGGAGTTTCAAATACTAAGAGTGATAAATTATACAAAAATGGTAACATTATCCAGGGATGACCATCAACTTCAAACCATGGTGGGTCTGCAGGGAGAACCTGAACCTATACTCATAACTGACATGATGTGGGTCTACAGTGGAACAATAACCAGCTTTCAATGCCGAAAAACATTTCAAGTATCTGCAGCCAAATCTTAGGCAGGCTGCAGCATATATTCAAATCATTTTCTGTAGATTTTAAGGGATTCCAGTTTCACCCAACATACATGCATGATGTTATAAAATTCTCCTGCAGTCATTATATCCTCCCAGAAATACAATGCAAATCCAAGGATCAAAAATGAATTTGCTTTCCCATGTAGTCGGCAAATATTTTAAGTGATCTTTTATTAATATGTACCTCAAAATGTCACAGCAACAGCAAAAACTTACAGCAAAAATCCTATTTTAAAATTCTCTGAATAAATACATAGAATAGAGGTTGTGATTCAAGACACACGTTATTTCATTGTGAGGAGGTTTTCTGATAACTGCCTTAGTAACTGCTCAGTTGTACAATTTTCAACAATTATGCATGGCTTACTGATTCAGAACTTCACAATTCATCCCTATGCCTATTATTAGCAAACAGGCAACTTTAACTTCCAGCAGACTCATCATAACCTTACAACCACTGGTAAAAAATGATTTTCTGAACTTATCTGTATGGCTCCATACTGGTATGTTAGAAAACCGCCTACTACAATATTCAATCAAGCACACACACGCTCACACACGCACGCACATTCACTCACACGCACATGCACACACACGCACACGCACGTATGCAGAGGCACACAGAGATGTACACACACACACAAACACACACACACACACACACACACACACACACACACACACACACACACACACACACACAGTAATTTGACAACGCTCCATTACTGCATGTACTACACCAGATGTACCATAAAGTTTTCTTCTCCCCACCCCGACTTTTCTCATCTGTACATTCCTTGTGCCTGTTCTGATGGTCAGTCTGATTCAACAATATCAGTGCAATTAAAAAATATTGCCATTCACTAAAACTCATCTATGTCTTGCTTCCTGCACAGCAACAAAGGACACGCCTTTTAATTAGATGGATTTAGTTAGCATTTTCCTTACCCCCGAAATGTACTGCAACTTAGATAAAATAATCAGTCAAGAATGTTATGAAATAAGCCTAATCACATCTTTTTCTTTCTTTCACATGATGTAAAACACATTTTCCCAAGTCTCATAAAATAATACTATAAAATAATAATGTAAATATAAGAGAATAATTTCCCTGATGCTGCATGCATTTTTTTAAATATATACCCCCCCCCCATTTAACAAACATATCCTATATTTGTTCTCTGCTTTGTTCAGTAGACTGCATACATTTTTTGAGTTGAAGGTCAGTAGAAGCAGATTTTTTAAATTAATCTTTCAAGTACAATGGTAGAGAAATAGGAATATATATAAATGCATACATTAAACTTAAGACACATTAAACCATTAAATATGAGTGGCAAGTACTTTCTGTGCCTCATTGAGAACTGGTAGAAGCTGGATATGTGCTGTCATTTGAGTTTCAGAAACTAAACAATCTATTTATATACTGGTTAGTCTGTAATGTACTTCTGGAAGATGAGTATACCCTCACCTACATACACAGATATAGCGACTCCAGGATGCATTTATAGATTATTAAATGACAATTCAAAATGAAGTCTCATTACTCTGTACCTTCATTTACACGTAATTCACATTAGTACTTAATCTATTCCATGCAGAGATGCTGTCAAGTTTAAAAGCATGACCTAACACAGTCTGTCCAACTGCAAACATGAATGAAATATTAGATTTAATATGTCTGATTAATTTAATTGTATGCAAACTATACAATCATTCCTATCACACACCTATGACTTGCATGTAGCAGGTTACTTTGTCACCACTTCTTTAGTTATGTACTATATCTGTTATATGTAGGAAGAAATCCATCCTCTGTTCATGTACATCTAATCTCTGCAGTTAGCATAGCAATGTTAGTGTACATTGTCATTTATCTGTCTAAATACAGAAACATTTTCTAATACTGATGTTGTTAATACAGCTGCCATGGAGGACAGCAGTAACAAAAATGTCGCAAGTGTTAATTTATGTATTACTGAAGCACATTTTTATTTTAATATTGTACTGACTGGTGTGCTTGTTAGTAAGAGTCTGTGAAGAAAATAATAGAAGTCTAATAGTTATATTCACTTACGAAAGGCATGTTAAGTTTGGTTGCATGAGCTATACTGTTATCCAAGATTGTGTAATGTGGCATGTAGTTCAAAAGTTCAGGCAGAACAACATACATTTCATAGTGCATGTGTCAGGAACATCAGCATACTCACTTGCGCTTGGCTGAAATTAACAAAAAAACGAAATATAGCCAAGCAGGTTTAACAGATACACAACCAGAAATTGTAAACACTTGAGTTTTAAAAATATTAAATATTATCACAACTTTTAATACAGTCCGTTATTTTTTATTGTGAAAGTCCAATTTTTCTAAACACCTTTCTTGAATTATTCTGTTACTGGAACACATTTACAATCCTGCCAGTTCTATAAAGTAATGTAAAGTAGTGCCCAGCTTGGAAATTCATAGCAGGTATTAACTTTTCATCAGTAAGACTCCAGATTTTTCTTAATTAAGTACATGAACACAAACATTTACTTTTACATAGTTTTATTCAGTAATTTTTACCTACCTTAACCTTTGATTAAAGTTTTGTTCTCTCTCTTCTTTATGATGCCTGATAATCTGAGGATATTTACCTTCCTGTTCCATTGTCCTTACAAGGAGGTAGAAGTTGGTTTGTTTTCTGTTTTCCCCATTTATTTTTTACCCCTGTTGACTGCTCCCCATGGGTTCAACTACTATAAATTGCCTTGCATTGCTCCACAGTGCTTCATTCTTTTTCCCTCCCAATCCTGCCTACCCCAACATCATTTCATTTATACACAACCATTTCTCCAGCTACCCAAACAACCATACACAGTCTTTCCTTTTAAAAGTACACTTCCATTCAACCCCACCCCTCTTAGAATACCTCTTGGCCAGTCACTTTCATATCACTACCTCCTCCATCAACATTCCATAGCAGCTTACATATCTAATTCTAACCAATCAATGCAACATGCTTGCAAGCTTTTCATCAATAATCAAACAATGTTTCCTTTACAGATCACAGGACTGCTTCTCCTTAACCTATCACTCACATCCTATCGCCATCAACTTACCTTGTTTCTTCTACATAATTCCTTAATTGCATATTACTACATACTTTGAACTCTTCAAACACTCTAATGAATCCCCTAGCTCTGAAACTCAACTTAAAACAAAGAAACAAACAAAAACATCAAACACAAATGGTTATACCCACTTCACCATATGCATTTAACACCAAAGCTTGGTGGGGGCATCTATCCTAACCCTGCATTAACTTTAATATTTCCACCCAGAAATATACTCTATATCCCAAATATTCCACCTATATCATCTTATATCACAAACTTACCAGGACTGCAACTATTTCACATCAACATCAGAAGCGTATGGAAGATTCTCCCAGAATTCCATGCTTGAAAGTCTGTACACTCCCCTGATATTTTAGTAATTACAGAGACATGGATAAAGCTATGCAAAAAATACAGAAATTCTACGCAATGACTACATTGTCCATAGACTAGACAGAACAAAGAAAAAGATGATAGAGTTGTTATAATTTAGACAAAATACCCTTGAATTATCACCTTCCCCCAACAATTTGCACAATTTCAAATGCAGAAATACTTACCTCACTATTGAAACTCAGTACTTACAAATCCATAGCTAGTATAGCTGAATACATACCCCTGCTAACAATATCCACAGCTACACAAGACTTTCTCTGCTGGGTCTCGAGTGAAATCCCTCAGGAAACAATTATCCTAGGTGACCTAAACATTGGCTAGATAACCATCAGCTCAACACATCCTACCAACACCATACATTTCTGTGGTTTCACCCAGCTTAGCACCTCCCCAACTAGACTTAATATAATCTTCATGAAAGATTCAGCACTTTATTGCATCTTTACTTCCTCACTAAATAGAATGTTTGTCTTTCATACCATTCCAGATACCATGAGTGACTATCTGCCCATTATTTGCTGTCAGGCATATAAGCCACTCCCCATAAAAAAAAGACATATCATTATAAACAAGTTGGAAATCTCACAAAGTTCTGACCAGAGATCTTTAAAATATCATAACAGACTTTAATTGGGCTGTACTTACAAATCTTCCACTAGGTACTGCAGTCTCAGATTTTAATAGTCTTTCTGAATATCCTTAAAACTCACACTCTACTTAGAATTAAAAGAGTTAAAGCAAAGTCTGCACCAAGGCTGTCTACAAAAACTAAACAACTCATGAAAGATAGGGACAAGGTTTAAAAAGCCTGATCAGAAAATATAACAGAGAAAAGCCTACAATATTATAGACACCTTAGGAATCAAGCTAAACACTGTGCAAAATTTGATAAAAAATCTTGCATGTTGAAAGCAATACAAATTTAACAATCTCAGAATTATAAATACACCCTTGGGAAAGCAACCACAGCCGTTAACAATGAAAGTTTTTTAGAGGTAAATAGTTTCGTCTTTCAGAAAAAATAAAGATTTCTTCAGACCAGAATGTTAGCTGTTATGTCAGCAAGTTGTTATATTGCATGGCCTGCTTGATTATGTGACTACTAAATGAACAGCATAAAACATTTACATGTAAATTAACAGAAAAATACACTGGGGTAAAAATACATTTGATAAAAATAATGAATAAATGCATTAAAACCAGGGAATACTTCTTCTTCTTCTTCTTCTTTCAGCTTTTACTGGTTAGGGGTCGCCACAGCTGATCACTTGTCCGCTCATGATTGGCAGTGGAGTTTTACAGTGTCGAGTTGCCAGCCCGGCACCCAACCTTCCACAGAACGCACATACACACATATACGCACTCACATCTAGGGCCAATTTAGAGTGTCCAATCCACCTACAGCATGTCTTTGGGATGAAACCGGAGCACCCAGAGGAAACCCACGCGACCACAGGGAGGACATGCAGACTCTGCACAGAAGGCACCCCAGCTGAGAATCAAACCGGAAAACCTCTTGCTGTGAGGCAGCAACGCTAACCGCTGCACCACCATGGCCGCTACAAAACCAGCGAATATTAAATAACTAAATAACATATTCATATATTAAATCATTAAATTGTTAAATTAAGACATGTCTGGAACGTTTCTCCGCAGGCCACTGCTGAAAATGGGCTCTGTCCCAGTCAGACTTCTGGATAAATAAATGCTAAATAAATAAATAAAATAAAAAATAAAATGGAAATGTTTTAAAAATGTGCATTTAAAACCACTTTCAAAAATTGCAATCTGGCAACATTCATTTTCAAAGAATACATAATACACATTTGCATTGATATATGGTGGGAGAACAGGCAGAGATGGATTTGGCATGAGGCTCAATAGGAACCACCCTAGGGATCAGTGCTAGTTAGGGGGTCCATTACTGCTAAAAGCTCCATTCATCATTCAGCTAACTTGATGAAAAGTTTTTTTTTCCTTTATGAGATACATACTGATGCACAATCATACAATTGTGTTGGTTGTCTCTACTCCATGTTCCAGCATGCCTGTGTATTGGTACAGACTATCAATTTTAAATAATAAAAAAAAGGCCTGCCCCACTCTGACTGTAGTCCCATTTATCTCCAGTCAAATCATATTTTCACACAGTTTACTGATATCTTGTTGACATTGCATGAAGTAATTGTGCAGATACACAAGCCTTGGCATTTGACCTTTGCCCTTTCTCCAGAGGCAGGAAAACCGTGAATAGCATTTTTTTTATTAAGGCAGAAATAATCTGCAACATCAAATTGTTTCTCTTACTTTCTCTCAATCAGTATTGTCAAGTAAGACTTCATTATTGTACTGCATATACAACCCTATCCTGATTCCCACTCCCTCTTCATTCCTGTTGGAAGATGCTGCTCCTCTCCATAGATGACTAGATGTTCCTGCCACTACTGGTGAACCAGGAAAGTGACTCGCTAGGTAGTTACTTGTTGCCAAAGCTTATCTGAGCAATGAATGATATTAGATATGAAGTAAACTTCAAGATTGTTTAACTACCATACATTATTGTTAGCAGTAGTGTAGCTAGAGTATGGAAAAGGGGCAGATTTCAAACTGTTAGGGAGTGTGCTCATTTGCCAGAGTGGAAGATTTGCTGATCAGATGTACATGCAACACTGTTGCTGACATTCATTTAACCACTGATATTGAGGCTGTTTAAATGAATGGATTTACATGCTAGGTACTGCATCAAAGAGCTAAGAAAAGCACCTTGGCTGTCCATCCTAAAATGTTTGAATTTCTGGTAAATCACTGAAGATAGAAGTTAGTCAATAATGCTAGTCATTATAGCTTCATTGTTTCTGTTGTCTGGAAAATGCACGTTTACCTGTTTTTTGTTAGCTTTTTAAGTGAATTGTCTGATTTTGCCTTATATTTTTGACCTATCACTCGTCCGATTCTCCATTTTCTGGTAAATCACAGAGGATTGTTACTTTATAATGTCAGTTATTGCAGTCATTACAGTTTTCTTACTGCTTAGAATATTCTCAACACCCTTTGTACTGTTAACCTTTTAATGAATTAAAGCCCTGCCATGCATCCTAGAGGATTAAGGGTGTAAGCGATGAACTGTTGCTTCTAGTCAACAGCCTAGTATGCAAATTTGAGCAAGTCACGTAACCAGATATTACTCCTGAGACACCACCCTGAAAAAGGACACTTTGCCCTGTGGGTTTCATCAGTAAACAAATAGCTAATATCAAAAAATGTCCCTTTTTTAGGCCTTTGTCCCCAATTAATGTTGTCTTTCTTCAGAATATTTGAACAAAGAAGTTGTGGGGTGTTTTACTCTTCTTTGTGAAATGTTGGCTATATTGTAGATTGCATTCACTAAATAATGACAGGAATATAAATGTATATATTATGAGGTGTGCAACTTTCAGACTTCATGGGCCAGATTCATTAACAGCCACACTAAATGCAGCTATCATGTAGGAAGCGCAGTGAGTCATGCACATGATAGCATGCTATTTCATATTATTTAAATGGTTCTACTGTTAGCGTAGAGCTGCAAAATAAAGGTCAATGATAGAATATGCTAATGAAAGCATAAGTAGCTGAATGTTATGCTAATTAACCAATCCGGCATGATGGAGCTATTCAGGAAGCTATAAAGCAATCATGTTCGATGACTGTAGCTACATGCCCTGAAATCTGAAACTCTTTGGATTACAGTCATAATTATATTAAAAAATAAAATGAAAAAAAGGATGTTATCAGTTGCTGCTGCCATCATTAACCTGTATGTGCATCAGGCTTTAATTCAAGGTGCTACTGCTGCTGCTGCCAGGCCGTGGCCAGGGATGTTTAGCCCCCATTTGAATTATCATGGACTTCATAGCACAGAAACTGGACAGTGATACAAGGTGGTGAAAGAAACACTAGAGAAAAATATGCAACCTCTGCCACCCTCAAATAAGCTCCCACAGAAATTGTGGAGAACCCATCCCACTGTAAAAAAGGTATGTGTAACATTATGTATGTTAGCTACAGGTACATTTCAGAGACCCACAGGGTATACATTAGGGGTGCCACAGGCTTCAGCTACCGAATATTACATCAGTTTCTAAATGCAATGCTACAACATGCAAGAGAACATATCTGTTTCTTTAAACTCCACAGGAGAGAGCAAGAAACATGCAGGAATTGTATGCAATAGCACATTCTACAAAGGTTTGTGGGCCATAGATCGCACACATATAGAAATAAAAGCTCCACCTGGTAAATGGGGAAAGAGTACATCAACAGAAAAGGATCGTACTCTATAAACTGTCAGGTTGTCTGTAATGACTAAGAGATCATTTACAATGCCTGCACAGGTAACCCAGGTAGTTATCATAACTCATACATATGGCACACCTCTGAATTGTATGTCAGGGTTGCTAAGGGTGACTTTCCACAAGGGCATCTAGTGGGGATGCAAGTTATGCTCTGGTACCATGGCTCATGACACCTATGAGAGACCCATACAACCCTACCAAACTATGATACAATGATGCCCATGCCCAAACTAGAGATGTCATAGAAAATGTATTTGGCTTGCTGAAATCAAGGTTCCAGTGTCTAGACACCTCAGGACGTGCCCTGTAGTATGACCTAGCCATCACTGCCAAAATATGTACAGTCAGTTCCACTGTGAACCATATAATTCTCAGGCTTCTTACAAATTCAGTGAGGACAACTGGGGGCAGAACCACAGTTCCCAGTACCACAGGCAGGACCACCAGCTCCAGCAGATACAGATAAGGCATCTGAGAGAGAGCCATCAGCCGCAGATGATGCTGACAAAGAAGTGCACAATACACCATGTCTATAGCTAAGAGGGAAAGGAGAGCACACACACACACACACACACACACACACACACACACACACACACACACACACACACACGCAAGCACGCACGCACGCACACACACACACACACACACACACACACACACACACACACACGCACACACACACTACACACTGAACACCTAAAAGAAATAATAACAGCCTTAGCAAATGCAAATATTAAAATGATGTCTGACAAAATAAACAGCCTTTATTTAGCCATGTAATGGTAGATTCGATTAGCATCAGACAGAGGAAATTCCCCAAGGAGAGTTCTCACATCTGCATTATCACCAAGGTAAGTCCAGAACCTGTAAAGAAGAAACACTGCAGTTGTATAAATGATTATTTTGTTATGCCAACTCTCATATTTCCCTAAGCCAATACATATCTCAGGTGCACAGTAATGTCAGTAATACATTATGATGCTGTTTTTCTGCTGTGGTAAACATATCTGTAGTGTTTTCTGCCTAAATAGTGTAGCCAGTAGCTGTAGCACAGTCCATACTCAGGGTTGCTGTTTCTGGGCCTGGTTATTTCTTCTGAGCACATTTTTCAGGCCATATTGAGTTAGAAAGGGTGCTTCTGCACTCTAGTTAGAGGATTATGCTGATTGGTCCCTGGCTGGTAAAGGTTGGCTGGTCTACAGCTTGGAGTAAGGACCTCATTGGTTCTTTTGAGCTTCTTTTTAAAGTTGTTTTAGGTTTTAACCTTCTGGTATTTAATCCCCACCCTTGAGTGGGTTTCTGCTTGTCCATACTGAGCTGAATGGAGTAAGGGCACAGCCACAACTCTGTGCTGAGATTTCAAATGACTAGAGGCTTATGAGCTTTCTAGAAACATAAGGTGCCTGTTTTCTTGCTTATTTTTTATTTATTGTTTATTCTTACCATTTATTGCATTTTTTTGTCTGCTACAAACTTTTTTACTGTATTTTCCCTTAGTGACCACTTGCCCACATTCACACACAGACTAACTTCACCCCTACATCTTACTCACAATTTTATTACTACTCGCTGCCAAAAAAACTTTAACCCCACTACCTTTTCCAACGCTCTAAAAGCAATCAACTGGTACGCCCTAAAAACTCTACCCCGGGAACAGGCTGTCGCCCACTTTAACTCAACTTTTCTAAACCTCTTAGAGCAAAAAGCCCCCATAAAAACAAAATGAATAAAAAATAAAACTGCCCCTTGGCTAACGAAAAACACACTAGTATCTATGCACCTTAGAGATAAGGCATGGCCATCATATCAGAAACATAGGACTCCCCTAGCCCAAAACGAATACAAAACACTCAGAAACAAAGTAAAAAAAACTTATCATCTCTGATAGACAAAATTACTTCTCCATAATCCAAAACAACAACAAAACAAACCCTCAAAAATTTTGGAAATGCATGTCTACCCTCCTACATCCCAACAAACCAGATAACTCGAGCCCAGACCCTAACACTCCTGACATAGACTTGGCCACTCAATTCAACACCTTCTTCATTGATTCTATCTCCAAACTAACCTCATCCTTTTCATCTTCAACCCCACCATACCCCCACTACACCCCAATCCTCCCTACCAACTTTTCACCCCTCACCACTGCTCATCCCCCTATCTCCACTCCATCATCAACATTCGCAAATTCTCCCCCCCTCCCCCCATCATTCTCACTAAAACCTATACCCACATCCACCATAAAAAAACTACTGCAGAAACTAAAACTATGCCCTAATGCCCCTGATAACATTCCTTCTTACTTTCTCAGTATAGCTGCTGAAGCCATTGCCTACCCCATCAGCATTTTAATCAACCGTTCCATTCAAGAACGCTCGGTACCCAAATCTGGAAAAAGGCTTTTGTTGTTCCATTGCACAATGGAGGCATCAATAACAATATTACTAATTTCCGTCCCATCGCTATTCTATCTCCTATCTCTAAACTTTTAGAAAAGTGTATTCACCTACAACTCCTACCATACCTCTTAGACAATAATCTACTAACTCCAACACAACATGGTTTCAGACCAAGACACAGTACTATGACTGCCCTACTCTCCTTCCTGGAAGCTGTGAATAAAGCCCGGGACACAGGACACATTGCCTCTACCCTCCTACTAGACCTCTCTAAAGCCTTTGATACTATCTCCCACAATTTATTATTAACTAAACTCTCCAAGCTTAACTTGTCACCCTCTTCTCTGAACTGGTTCACAAGCTACTTATCCAACAGATATCAGGCAGTGAGACAGAAAAAAGCCACCTCCCCTTTCATCAACACCCCAAGGATCTATACTGGGTCCCCTGCTTTTCAATATATTCATAAACGATTTCCATAACTCTATTCCATCAACTAAAATTATCCAATACGCAGGTGATGTTTAGCCCCCATTTGAATTATCATGGACTTCATAGCACAGAAACTGGACAGTGATACAAGGTGGTGAAAGAAACACTAGAGAAAAATATGCAACCTCTGCCACCCTCAAATAAGCTCCCACAGAAATTGTGGAGAACCCATCCCACTGTAAAAAAGGTATGTGTAACATTATGTATGTTAGCTACAGGTACATTTCAGAGACCCACAGGGTATACATTAGGGGTGCCACAGGCTTCAGCTACCGAATATTACATCAGTTTCTAAATGCAATGCTACAACATGCAAGAGAACATATCTGTTTCTTTAAACTCCACAGGAGAGAGCAAGAAACATGCAGGAATTGTATGCAATAGCACATTCTACAAAGGTTTGTGGGCCATAGATCGCACACATATAGAAATAAAAGCTCCACCTGGTAAATGGGAAAGAGTACATCAACAGAAAAGGATCGTACTCTATAAACTGTCAGGTTGTCTGTAATGACTAAGAGATCATTTACAATGCCTGCACAGGTAACCCAGGTAGTTATCATAACTCATACATATGGCACACCTCTGAATTGTATGTCAGGGTTGCTAAGGGTGACTTTCCACAAGGGCATCTAGTGGGGATGCAAGTTATGCTCTGGTACCATGGCTCATGACACCTATGAGAGACCCATACAACCCTACCAAACTATGATACAATGATGCCCATGCCCAAACTAGAGATGTCATAGAAAATGTATTTGGCTTGCTGAAATCAAGGTTCCAGTGTCTAGACACCTCAGGACGTGCCCTGTAGTATGACCTAGCCATCACTGCCAAAATATGTACAGTCAGTTCCACTGTGAACCATATAATTCTCAGGCTTCTTACAAATTCAGTGAGGACAACTGGGGGCAGAACCACAGTTCCCAGTACCACAGGCAGGACCACCAGCTCCAGCAGATACAGATAAGGCATCTGAGAGAGAGCCATCAGCCGCAGATGATGCTGACAAAGAAGTGCACAATACACCATGTCTATAGCTAAGAGGGAAAGGAGAGCACACACACACACACACACACACACACACACACACACACACACACACGCACGCACGCACGCACACACACACACACACACACACACACACACACACACACACACACACACGCACACACACACTACACACTGAACACCTAAAAGAAATAATAACAGCCTTAGCAAATGCAAATATTAAAATGATGTCTGACAAAATAAACAGCCTTTATTTAGCCATGTAATGGTAGATTCGATTAGCATCAGACAGAGGAAATTCCCCAAGGAGAGTTCTCACATCTGCATTATCACCAAGGTAAGTCCAGAACCTGTAAAGAAGAAACACTGCAGTTGTATAAATGATTATTTTGTTATGCCAACTCTCATATTTCCCTAAGCCAATACATATCTCAGGTGCACAGTAATGTCAGTAATACATTATGATGCTGTTTTTCTGCTGTGGTAAACATATCTGTAGTGTTTTCTGCCTAAATAGTGTAGCCAGTAGCTGTAGCACAGTCCATACTCAGGGTTGCTGTTTCTGGGCCTGGTTATTTCTTCTGAGCACATTTTTCAGGCCATATTGAGTTAGAAAGGGTGCTTCTGCACTCTAGTTAGAGGATTATGCTGATTGGTCCCTGGCTGGTAAAGGTTGGCTGGTCTACAGCTTGGAGTAAGGACCTCATTGGTTCTTTTGAGCTTCTTTTTAAAGTTGTTTTAGGTTTTAACCTTCTGGTATTTAATCCCCACCCTTGAGTGGGTTTCTGCTTGTCCATACTGAGCTGAATGGAGTAAGGGCACAGCCACAACTCTGTGCTGAGATTTCAAATGACTAGAGGCTTATGAGCTTTCTAGAAACATAAGGTGCCTGTTTTCTTGCTTATTTTTTATTTATTGTTTATTCTTACCATTTATTGCATTTTTTTGTCTGCTACAAACTTTTTTACTGTATTTTCCCTTAGTGACCACTTGCCCACATTCACACACAGACTAACTTCACCCCTACATCTTACTCACAATTTTATTACTACTCGCTGCCAAAAAAACTTTAACCCCACTACCTTTTCCAACGCTCTAAAAGCAATCAACTGGTACGCCCTAAAAACTCTACCCCGGGAACAGGCTGTCGCCCACTTTAACTCAACTTTTCTAAACCTCTTAGAGCAAAAAGCCCCCATAAAAACAAAATGAATAAAAAATAAAACTGCCCCTTGGCTAACGAAAAACACACTAGTATCTATGCACCTTAGAGATAAGGCATGGCCATCATATCAGAAACATAGGACTCCCCTAGCCCAAAACGAATACAAAACACTCAGAAACAAAGTAAAAAAAACTTATCATCTCTGATAGACAAAATTACTTCTCCATAATCCAAAACAACAACAAAACAAACCCTCAAAAATTTTGGAAATGCATGTCTACCCTCCTACATCCCAACAAACCAGATAACTCGAGCCCAGACCCTAACACTCCTGACATAGACTTGGCCACTCAATTCAACACCTTCTTCATTGATTCTATCTCCAAACTAACCTCATCCTTTTCATCTTCAACCCCCACCATACCCCCCACTACACCCCAATCCTCCCCTACCAACTTTTCACCCCTCACCACTGCTCATCCCCCTATCTCCACTCCATCATCAACATTCGCAAATTCTCCCCCCTCCCCCCATCATTCTCACTAAAACCTATACCCACATCCACCATAAAAAAACTACTGCAGAAACTAAAACTATGCCCTAATGCCCCTGATAACATTCCTTCTTACTTTCTCAGTATAGCTGCTGAAGCCATTGCCTACCCCATCAGCATTTTAATCAACCGTTCCATTCAAGAACGCTCGGTACCCAAATCTGGAAAAAGGCTTTTGTTGTTCCATTGCACAATGGAGGCATCAATAACAATATTACTAATTTCCGTCCCATCGCTATTCTATCTCCTATCTCTAAACTTTTAGAAAAGTGTATTCACCTACAACTCCTACCATACCTCTTAGACAATAATCTACTAACTCCAACACAACATGGTTTCAGACCAAGACACAGTACTATGACTGCCCTACTCTCCTTCCTGGAAGCTGTGAATAAAGCCCGGGACACAGGACACATTGCCTCTACCCTCCTACTAGACCTCTCTAAAGCCTTTAATACTATCTCCCACAATTTATTATTAACTAAACTCTCCAAGCTTAACTTGTCACCCTCTTCTCTGAACTGGTTCACAAGCTACTTATCCAACAGATATCAGGCAGTGAGACAGAAAAAAGCAACCTCCCTTTTCATCAACACCCCAAGGATCTATACTGGGTCCCCTGCTTTTCAATATATTCATAAACGATTTCCATAACTCTATTCCATCAACTAAAATTATCCAATACGCAGGTGATTCAACTATAATCTGCTCTGCTACCTCCATCCCCACACTGCTAAAGCTTACTCAAGATGCATTCTCAACCACCGAACAATGGATGAAAACAAATCACCTTGTACTCAATGCCTCCAAAACCAAAGTAATGGTATTCACCCTCTCTAAAGCTACCTTTTTAAATCCAAGTAATTTCACTATTACTAGTCACAACAATACACCCTTAGAACTGGTATCTGAGGCCAAATTACTTGGGGTCCAAATTGATAGTCAGCTTAAATTCAGTTCCCATCTTCAACTAAATATAAAAAAAAACACCAAAAACTCGGCATGCTCTACAGGCAGAATCGTTATCTTACACCCTCCACCAAACTCACCCTATCTACCACATTTCTCATCCCATCCCTCCTCTATGGAGCCCCACTTCTAACTAACCTACAATCTTCTCTCAAAACACAACTCTCCTCTTGCTATAACAAAATTGTCAAGTTTGCTACCTCCCATAAGTCCTGCTCACACCACTGTTCAGCTCTCCACAAACTAAAATGGTTAGAAATACCCAATCACCTCACCTACGTCCAACTGACTCTTGCACACAAACTCATCTTCAATCCCTCCCTCTGCCCATACCTTTCCTCTACCTTCAAAATGCACCTCCCTGATAGAATTCTAAGATCTAACAACCAATACTTAATTGAACTGTATAAACCAATTCGTCCCCCTGGAAAAAATCTCTTATCCTACAGTCTTGCTTGTCTCTGGAACTCCTTACCCCCATCCATTCGTACCATCACAAATCACTTCTCATTCAAAAAAATCCCTTCACTCACACCTAATTTCCCAGTGGGAATGCTCCTGCTCCCACCCAACATAATCTCCTCATACTGAGAATTTTCACTTCTCCTCCCCTATTCATAATGAGAATTTCTACTTACTCTCCTAAACTCATAGATCTTGCTCTTGTTCGTATTAGCTTTTTCTGAATACTTAAAGGTACCTTAGTCTCTGATGGAAAAGGTTCTCTGTTTCTATATTGAAAGGTTCTATGTCAGCTCATATACCTTTCTCTTGATTGTATTAAGCTACTCATCCTGAATGTATGAAAGATATATCCAGTGTAACCCACCCTAAGTTGTAAAAGCCTCTCAGTTTCTATATTGTAAATTGTTTTCAGTGATACAAGATTGTAATATTTGTATATGTTTGTACACTAGTCTACTGTATTTCCAAGTCCATAGGAATTGTATAATTGAAACAAAATACCTTATTGTAACCTTGCTAATTGTTTTTTGAGCTTTTCTCCCCAGGACTCCATTGAAAATGGGTTCTTTTGGCCCAATGGACTATCCTGGTAAACCAACTGCAAATAAATAAAATAAATAAATAAATAAACAAACTGCACTGTTGTACTGCAACTGTCTGCCATACTGGGTCTGATAAATCATTTTAGTTACTGTTTTCACTGTCTGTAAAGCGTTTTTAGCCATTTTCACTGTTTGAAAGGTATTAACTGAAAATTTTCTCCATCTGTTAAGCATTTGTTTGATTGTTGATTTTTCTGCCAAGAAGTGTATCATTCAACTGATTTGTTTGTAGTTAAAAGTATTCTCTAGAGTCTCCTTACTTTTTTTTGTTTAAAACTTTTATTTAGTGTCTCACTGCTGTTTTTCTGCTGTGGTAAACATTTCTGTAGTGTTTTCTGCCTAAAATACTATAGCTAGTAGCTGTAGCATAGTCCAGACTCAGGATTGCTGTTTCTGGGCCTGGTTGTTTGTTTGTAGTGGCTGTTTGCTCTGAGCATGTTTTCCAGGCCATCTTGGATTGAAAAGCCCCTTCTGTACACTAGTGAGAGGATTGTGCTGATAAGTCCCTGGCTGGTAAAGGTTGGCTGGGCTAGGGCTTGGAGTAAGCACTTCATTGTTTTTTCTGAACTTTTTTTAGTTGTTTTAGGTTTTAACCCTTGAGTAGATTTCTGCTTGTTGGCTCATCGCCCAGCCCCGTGGACTGCCACACGATTGTGCACCACAGGCGGACAGATACTTTTGACAATTTTCCTTTAGATGCAACTGTATGCCTGAAAATATGCTAAGGATGAGGAACTACACTGTATCCCAAGTGTAGTTCTCATCGTTAGCATATTTCTGGGCAAAGAGGTAGATTTCTGTGTTACTAGAATCTTCCATTTTTTTGTGGTATTTGACCCAGGGTTTGAGCTGGTTTGGGCTTGTTTGTACATCACGCTCCACAGCTGCACTATTTTTAACCCAATACTAGGTATTCCAGCTACAAATTTTCCCTTGGTAAAAGCTGGTTTGGGCTTGTTTGTACATCACGCTCCACAGCTGCACTATTTTTAACCCAATACTAGGTATTCCAGCTACAAATTTTCCCTTGGTAGCATGTGTGATCACCTAGTAGTACTCCTCTTGATCTTTCACCCTTTACCCCCTTATCTCTCTATGGCCTCTCTCCATCAGATTCTGACTAATATAGATGGACAATTCCCCACAGTTTCTCCTGCCAGTCTGGTTGATATGGGCATCCTGAGACAGTGTAACAACTGCATCATGTACATGGACAACCCTCTACTACTACCACATAGGAATGCAATTTGTGAGAGATGCAGCTCCATTAAGAACCTAGAGTCTATGTTCTCTCTCTCACAAGCCAATGTATCTGGCAATGAGAAGATCATCAACACAAACATCACACCTCAAACACCACCCATCCCTACACAACACACATGCGCATATGCTGATGTCCTCAACAAAAAAATACCCAAACAAAAGAGACCTCTGAGACAAAAACAAGTGAACTCTGCTGCCCATCACACCACACACCACACATAGTCTACACACGTGTGACTCACACCCACTAAGGCCTAAACATAAACCCAACATGTTAGTCATAGGAGACTCCTTTGTGAGACAAACAGATGTGCCCCTCACCAGGCTGGATAAGGAGAAAGTCACAGTTAGTTGTTTGTCAGGTGCCAGAATCCACCATATAACCCATGGACTCAAGTCTGTCAACATCAGGTACTGTTATGACTCTGTCCAAGTCCATGTTGGAGTGAATGACTTGAGATGTACCTCCCTGGACTATATGAAGAGAGACATGATCAAGCTCACTGAATATGTGTCCCAGGCAGGTATGTTCTTAGCCTTAAGCAGCATTCTACAGTCACCCAGAATGATGCCTCAATAGAAACAGAAAATGATTGACTTTAACAATTGGCTTAGTTTCTGGTGTCATTCCAAAGGGATCCAGTACCTGACACCTGGGAAGACATGATCGACAGGCCATGATGCTTTGCCAGGTATGGCCTGGATCTGTCATCTTTGGGCTTCGGGCTTCTGGCAAAGGCTCTTGCCTCCCCCATAGCATCTTTTTTAGGCAATGCCATGAGATCAAAACTGCCAACATGAAAATTTCATCAAAACACAAATTAAAGGTCATGCTGCTAAATGCTAGGAGTCTAAACATGAAATTGCATGCATTGCAAGCATTCTTAACCCTGGAAGATACTGACATTTGTGCAGTCACAGAAACCTGGATCAAAAATGTGGAGAGCACCCCTGCCATACCAGGTTATGCGTCCTATTATGCATTCAGACCCCAATCCATGGGCAGCAAAGCAAAAGGAAGTGGAGTTGTAATATATATTAAAGACATACACACCTCCAGGATGGTCAAACAGTATGACACACAGGAGACACTCCAGGTGCAGTTAACCATTGACAAGACCCCTATTCAAATCATAATTAGCTGCAGGCCCCCAACTTTGACTAAAGATACCCACTCCACCTATCTGGACCTCTTTGAATCTATCAAGATTCAACCCTTTACCCTGATCCTGGGTGACTTTAACTATCTAATCATAGATTGGAAGAACTACTCATGCAAAATCACAAATGCCAAGAGATTCCTTGATTTCATCAGTGCAAATGCCTTGGACAAGCTGGTTGACACCCCCACCACAGGTGATAATATCTTGGACTTCCTATTAACCAACATGAATAACCAGTGCAGCATCACTACAGTGTCATCCTCCCTGGTAAGATCCGACCACAAAGCGGCCACTTTTGAAGTCAACATATCCTCTGACCCAGTCCCAGCTAGAGTCAAACAAAAAAACTTCTCCAAAGCTGACTACAAGCTCCTGAGGGAAGGTATAAACAGTTTCACAGCCCCCTCCATAGGAACTGGCAAAATTGTCCAAACCTACACCAAAATACTATAAGAACATTTATATAGTTACAGGGAATAAGGAATACCCGACAGGACAAAATCATCCTCCTCAAGAAAGAGTAAACCTGTCTGGTGGACATCTGCAATAAATAAACTCTATAATAAAAGAGAAAAAAATGCTGTCCAGGACCAAGAAGGAACGGGTTCCTATCAGCTGACCGAAGATGCAGGTTAGCGAATGCGACTTGGTCGAGCTGTAAATGCTGAAACGGCAAAATATCGAAGCGGCATGTAAGCAAATTCTTTCCCTGTGTAAGAATTTGCTTGGCCGCTTTGGTAATTTGCCATTTTCTGCACTGTAGTGCGGTCTCGGAGTTAGTATATTTAAGTAGGGGAGGTGTGGGGGGTGAAGCCCCCCCCCCCACTTAATATCATGTATTAAAGTGTTTTCTTTTTTTGTTTTTTTTGTTGGAACAGCAATTTTTTTCCCTTGTTCTGACAGTTCAGTTTTGTAAGCTTTTGCTTACATGGGGTCGATTAATCACAGTTCACTAACCTAAGTGTTCGGTGATCTAATATAGACCCGAAGGAACAGATGCCTAAGTGGAAACAATCTCTCCTTAGCCTGAACAAGCAAATAAGAGCACTAGTGAAATCATCTAAAGCAAACTTCAAGGCCAAACTGGTCACATCTACTAAAGACAATCATAAGGCCATCTTCACATATGTCTGTAATCTCAAAGGAAGCACTCAGATCTGCTCTGAACTGGTGGTCAGGGACACCACATACAAAAATGCTGTAGATATAGCCAACCTGCTGGTAGACAGGTTCAGTGAAAACTTCACCCCTTCACCCCTCTGTCCCCCCATCAGTAAATCAGGACATCTCCAGCACCTGCCCCCCTCCCCATATCTCTAGGGAGAAAGTCATCACTGCCCTCTCAAAGGCAAAACACACAGTCTCCATGGGACCCGATAACATCCCAGACTGCATCCTACATGAACTCAGGCAGGAACTTGCAGCACCATTAGTCACCCTGTTCAACCAAAACCTGAGTACTAGCTTCATCTCAGTCAAGTGGAGGACAGCCACTATAATCTCTTTGCACAAAGGTGGAGTGTCCACCGATCCAGGAAATTATAGACCCTTCAACCTAACTAGCCTGATCTGCAAGGGCATGGAAAGGATTATCATGGACCTCATTAACTAGGACATTGGCAACCTCCAAACACTCTATCCCACACAGTTTAGTTTAGTCAAAGGGAGGTCATGCCTGTTAAACTTTGTTGACTTCTTTGAGACAGTCACCAAAGCCATTGACGAGGGTGGGATGGTGGACACTGCCTACCTTGACCTGGCCAAAGCCTTCGATACTATTCTGCACTTAGGTATAATAGATAAACACTCTCAACTAAGCATCAATCCATATGTTACCAGATGGGTAGACATCTGGCTCACTGACAGAACTCACCTAGTCAGACTAGGGTAAGCCACCTCAAGCAGTAGACCCGTAATGAACGGTGTACCCCAGGGATCAGTCTTGGGGCCTCTGTTGCTTCAGATATACTTTTCTGAGGTGCAGACCAAAACTGGTGGGCTGTGGTTGACCAAGTTTGTAGATGACTGCAAACTGGGCACTGTCATCCATTCCTCTAGTGATGTGGGCATCTTCCAAGAGGGTGTTACCCAAACAAATGACTGGTGCCAGAAACATGGCCTCAAACTGAATACCAAAAAATGCATCATCATCCCCTTTGGGGATGGTGACATCCTCACAAATTATCACATTAATAAGGTACTCAGCACACAATCAGTCATTAGGGATTTTGACATCTAGGTTGACAGCAAACTGACTTTTGATCACCATGCTGCCTCCATTGTACGGAAAGCTTTCTACATGGCCCACCTCATTAGCAAAAGTGTCTCATCCAGAGACAAGTATGTCATAGCACCCCTGTATTCTTCCCTTAAAAGACCCATTATTGTATTCTTCCCTTAACAGACCCATTATTGAGTACAATCCCCCTTTTGATATGTACCTCACAAAGCACATGTAGCAGCTGGAGACACCACAGAGGTTCCTCACCAGGAGAATCCATGGCCTCAAACATTTACCCTACACAGATAGGCCAAAGGCCCTGTCTCTCTACTCAGTCTCCTACAGACTCCTCAGAAGTGACCACTGTCTGGCATACAAAGCAATCTCAGACCCCGCCTTGATGGGACTGCTGCATATCTGCAAGTCAAGCTCCACTCGAGTAACCCACATGCGTGACCTCAACCTAGTCTGAGGTAGGAACAAAGGCATTTATTCTGCAATACAGTGTCATTAAAGGAAAGTTCTGAATAACTAGTAAGCTAGTGTTAGCTATCCACGCTGTGCATCACACATATATACAACCCAAAGTCACAAAGAAATGAGAAAAATAAGGGACAAGCCTGACACTTAAGAAGTTGTCTTTCAAGTAAAACAAAAATGTATTCCTAAAGTGTCCAATTTGCAGACTCAGTATCAATATTTGTTTAGCAGTCAACAGTTCTGCTTTGATAAGTATAGTGTGTATGTGTGTGTGTGTGTGTGTGTGTGTGTGTGTGTGTGTGTGTGTGTGTGTGTGTGTGTGTATGTGAAGTGGTATGGGCAAGTATTTGTTGAAAGTAATTGTGTCTGCATGAACTCAATCAAGCACTATGCTTCCAGTACATCCTGGCATCTCAGACAGATGTGAGCTGTGCATGGTAGACTAGTCAGCTCATCTTTGTCTCCACTGACCTCAAGAACTACCACGGCCAGGAGGTGCACTGCTAGTTACATGACCCTGCCAAGAATTTAAGGTGATAGCTGACTGTGACTGATGTCTACTGGACAAGCTGTCATCATGACTGCATCCAAGACCATGACCATGTAGCCTACCTTGTGTAGGCGTTGACACAGCAATCACTGATGGAGCAGTGGAAGTAGTGTCACTGTGGAAGATGGATCTTGCATGGCTATGTTGGCTAATATTAGATGATATAGTGGGTCTATGACCACATAGATGATGGTCTTTCCCAGCAGACATTCCGTTACAGAGACTGCCTGATCCAGTGTGTCAGTCATCAAGTACAAGGAGTTATCCACATGGTTCAGGCAGCCATGCACATCAGAATGCACAATGTTTAGTATTCATATTGTCTCTTCTGAGGCCATTATGGAATGTATCTGTCCCTCCAAAATAGCCCTTCACATACTTCATGTGGCACCTACTTACACATTAACATTAGGATCCGTGTGGACAGTAGGCATACTCCAAACATGTCTAACAACCTGCATGTTTGGCACCTCACCCTCATGATGGCTATGGGGGAATCAACCATTTCTGCAACTGGAGTAACCACACTACCTTGATCAACTGTCAGTGGTATGTGTAGTTATAGTGACCGTACCTGAAATAGGAGCAGGAGATCTTGAAGGCAAAATCTCAATGTCAGACTAACCCTCTTCATTACTGCCATCAACATCAGAGGCTAGTGATACACTGACAGCAGGCAGCAAGAGTTCCAAGGTGCCACTGGCAAGATCTGCTATGATAACAAGTAAGGAAAAAAAAAGAAACAGAGAATGAATAATGATCAAACCTATGATAAACATATCTTACAGCTTAAAAGATGCTAATACAATTAAATCAAATAACTTTTAATTCACACATACATCTACTTTTTGGATATTAATAAAAATACAGAAGGTGTGCTTATAATGTGTAGCTGGTCATGCAATGGCATTGCCAGATATTCCTTCATATGAAAAAAAAAAGAGATGAAAGAGCAATGATAAGCATCACCAAGCAAATGACAGAAGAAACACAAGACAATTGCCTTTACAAATACAGAATAAGATACATCATAGAAATTGTTAGTGTTCACTGGAGTACCCCCCTTCTTCTTCCTCTATGTCTGTATCTCTTCTATCCCCCAAGTCTCTCTCTCTCTCTCTCTCTCTCTCTCTCTCTCTCTATATACATATATATATATATATATATATATATACACACACACACACACACACACACACACACACACACACACACACACACACACACACACACACACACATATCATCATCTTCTTTCGGCTGTTCTTGTTAGGGGTCGCCACAGCAGATCATCTGTTTCTATTTCTTCCTGTCCTCTCCATCTTGCTCTGTCACACCAACCACCTGCATGTCTTCTCTCACCATATCCATAAACCTTATCTTAGGCCTTCCTCTTTTCCTGTTAACTGTTAGCTTCATCCTTAGCATCTTTTTCTCAATATACTCAGCCTCCCTCCTCAGTACATGTCTAAACCAACGTAATCTTGCCTCTCTGGCTTTGTCTCCAAGCCTTCCAAACTGGGCTGACCCTCTAATATACTTATTCCAAATTCTGTCCACCCTCGTCACACCCAGTGCAAATCTTAACATTTTTAACTCTGCCACATCCAGCTCTAACTCCTGCCTTTTTGTCAATGCCACTGTCTCCAACCCATATAACATAGCTGGTCTCACTACTCTCTTGCAGACCTTCCTTTCACTCTTACTGGTACTTGTCTGTCACAAATCATTCCTGACACTCTTCTCCACCCACTCCATCCTGCCTGTACTCTCTTCTTCACCTGTCTTCCACATTTACCATTACTCTGAACTGTTGATCCCAAGTATTTAAACACATCCACCTTCGCCACCTCTACTCCTTGCATCCTCACCATTCCTCTATCCTCCCTCTCATTTACACACATATATTCTGTCTTAGTCCTGCTGACCTTCATTCCTCTTCTCTCTAGAGCAAATCTCCATCTCTCCAGGGTCATCTCCACCTGTTCCCTACTCTCACTACAGATCACAATGTCACCTGCAAACATCATAGTCCACGGGGACTCCTGTCTGATCTCGTCTGTCAACCTGTCCATCACCATTGCAAATAAGAAAGGGCTTAGAGCTGATCCTTGATGTAATCCCACCTCCACCTTAAACACATCCGTCACTCCCACCGCAGACCTCATCGCTGTCGCACTACCCTTATACATATCCTGTACCACTCTTACATACTTCTCTGACACTCCCAACTTCCTCATACAATACCACAACTCCTCTCTAGGCACCCTGTCATATGCTTTCTCTAAGTCTACAAAAACACAATGCAACTCCTTCTGACCTTCTTTGTACTTTTCCATCAATACTCTCAGAGCAAACATTGTATCTGTAGTGCTCTTTCCCGGCATGAAACCATACTGCTGATCACTAACCATCACGTCCCTTCTTAACGTAGCTTCCACTACTCTTTCCCATAATTTCATGCTGTGACTGATCAGTTTAATCCCTCTGTAGTTACTACAGCTCTGCACATCACCCTTATTCTTAAAAATCAGTACCAAAACACTTTTTCTCCATTCCTGAGGCATCCTCTCACTTTCCAAAATTTCATTAAACATTCTGGTTAAAAACTCCACTGCCATTTCACCTAAACACCTCCATGCTTCCACAGGTATGTCATCTGGACCAACAGCCTTTCCATTCTTCATCCTCTTCATAGCTATCCTTACTTCCTCCTTGCTAATCCATTGCACTTCATGATTCACTATCCCCACACCATCCAACCTTCTCTCCCTCTCATTCTTTCATTCATCAACCCCTCAAAGTACTCTTTCCATCTGCTCAACACACTCTCCTTGCTTGTAAGTATGTTTCCCTCATTATCCTTTATCACCTTTACCTGCTGCACATCTTTCCTAGCTCGGTCCCTCTGTCTAGCCAATCGGTACAGGTCCTTTTCTCCCTCCTTAGTATCCAACCTTTCATACAACTCATCATATGCCTTATCCTTAGCCTTTGCCACCTCTCTCTTTGCCATGCACCTAATCTCCTTATACTCCTGTCTACTTTCTTCATCTCTCTGACAATCCCACTTCTTCTTTACCAACCTCTTTCTCTGTATACTCTCATGTACTTCCTCATTCCACCACCATGTCTCCTTGTCGTCCTTCCTCTGTCCAGATGTCATACCAAGCACCTCTCTAGCCATCTCCCTTACTAGATCTGCTGTAGTTACCCAGCTATTTGGTAACTCTTCACCGCCACCGAGTGCCTGTCTTAACTCTTCCCTGTACTCCACCTTACAATTACCCTTTTTCAATTTCCACCATTTGATCCTTGGTGCTGCCCTCACATTCCTCCTCCTCTTCTTGATCACCAACGTCATCTTACAAACCACCATCCTATGCTGCCTAACTACACTTTCCCTGGTCACCACTTTACAGTCTCCAATCTCCTTCAAACTGGCCCTCCTACATAAGATATAATCCACCTGTGTGCATCTTCTTCCACTCTTGTATGTCACCCTATGCCCCTCCCTCTTGTTAAAATACGTATTCACCACAGCCATGTCCATCCTTTTCGCACACACACATATGACATACATATATGTATGCAATGACAAGTATTTCTTTATATAACATACGTGGAAGTTCTACAGTAAACACAATTAATTTGTCTTCCATGTCAGCCCCAACATCAAGGATTTTAGATCTCTGACAGTAGACAGGCACTACTCTGTTTCAGTCAGTGCTGGCTCAGTAGGAAGACCATGCCCTGTAGCCATATGGCCATGGGCTAGTACAGCTACCCAACGTCTGACCACTGTAATGATATCACTGGCCATATGTCTTATTTTGGAACATGTACATCCATGGCCTCCCTCAGCATTCACATCATTTAATGCCTGCTTCTAGATAAGGTCATGGGAGGACTTGTCTACACTGCTTCTCTCCAAGAAGAGTGATATATGGAGATGTAGATCTTGAATTATGACATTAATATCTCAGACATCACACTCTGCATCTGTGTCTTGCAGTTTATGAAGTGTATATGTCTTGCGTATCATAGCCCTGTATGACAAGAAACATAATAGGAAAGATAAAATCCATGAGTACAAAACCAAAAGATGGTTAAATACAAAAATATGAACTAATCCATTCATCATGTATAGAATACATGAAAAAGTAAAGCTTCATATCAGTACATACAACTTAATAAAAGTTCCCTCTCCCTATCCCTGTCAAGTGCACAACAAAGAAAGAACATGATTAAAAATTCATAGCAGAAGTAACATTCCTGTCACTCTATAGCACATTTCAGCATTAAATAAAATAAAATAAAATAAAATAAATGTACACCTTTCAAAAAAAAACGGTTAACACTTATTGATCTGATATGCACTTCCGTGTAGGTCAGCTAGGTACTCATCCAAACCTTAACAGAATTGTCTTTGCTACTCATGCTAGAACCTATGACCTTGATAATAATTAATACAACAGTCTTCTGATCAAAGTGTTCAGCTTCCAAGACTGGAAATTTCCTTTACATTTTCAACATTATGTAGAAAAATACTGCACGATCAAGAAATAGCTGTGGTATACATGCCCATGCCAACATCTACTGAGAATAATGCAGACAGTACAGCCATACCTGTATTGTGAAGTGTAGCCCATAAGTATGGCTCAAATGCATCAACTTGTTCATATGAATGTATCCATCCATTACACATAAAATGCATGAAAAAAGTAAGGCTTCATATGAGCATGCACAACGTAATAACAGATTTCCCTCCACAGTGAAAAATAAAGAAAGATGTTGGATAAAAGATTTATAGCAAGACAAAGATTTCTGTCACTGTGTAGTAAACTACAACATGAAAAATAATTGTACACCTATCAAGGAAAAATGTTTCACACTGTTTTTGCAGATATGCATTTCCATCAAGGTTAGCCAGGTAGACATCAAAATGCCTTAACAAAATTGTCACCACTACTAATGCAAGAATCTATGATCTTGGTAATAATTAATACGGCATTCTTCCGAACAAAATGGTCAGCTTTCAGTATTGATAATTCCCATTAAAGTGTCATCATTAGAAAGAAAAATACTGTATAGTCAAGAAGTAACTATGGTATGCATGCCCATGTCAGCAGTTACTGAGAATAATGGAGACAGTACAGCAATACTTGCATTGTGAAATGAAAATCATAATTATGATTCAAATACATAAATATGTTCAGATCAGTAACCTACCTTTGCAGTAAGTCAGTTGTGAAAGTAGAAAACAGTTTGTAAAGCAAGTAGCAGTAAACAGCAGTATTAAGGTCTCTGGATCAAAATAGTCTTCCCTACTATGATAAAAGTTCATTAGCTACACAACTACCTTTATATAGTGCAAAAGCAACCCTCTCAGCACTGTAACTAAGCAAATGATGTGTGAACTCATTAGAATTTATGAATTCCAGTCTGAACTAAGTGCAGAGAATGCAAACTTGGTGTGAGGACTTACACGACTGCATGCAAATGCCCTACCTCTGCAAAGACGAGCACTGAAAGGTGTTACTTACTAAGTGCTTGCAACTGTAAATGATTAGTCTGATTGCTGTATTAATCAGGGTGGGTCATAGAAAAGGGATTTACAAGAAATTTTTAACTGCCCTTGACTGACATAGGAGAGCAATATTCCTAACATTGATATGAATTGTTTCTGAGAAAAGCTTCTCCCTCTGAATACTATTGTGTCTGCAATTCTAATGAAGTAAATTACTTGTTGAAACATATATCAGCTGCAAACACAGCACATAGCAGTCTTGTTGGAGAAGCACAGAAACGGGGATGATGTTCACAAAATAAACAGAGGCAAAGAGGTGTAGTGTTCAAATGTTTTATATTGTGTAAGGAAAGAAATATCTTCCCTGTTGTCATTATTACAGCTATGCCCACATCTAACTACAAAGTACATAGGACAAAGGCCAGTAATTGTTACTGTTGTACTTGTTATGTCAATTGATACTGTGTCACATATTGAGTATAGCTAACCTATTTGTTATCTTTATAGTATACATCGCATGTGGCCCATACTGATGAGAATCTGAACTGTGTCTTGTGAATTCCCCATTGTTTTGGGATACTGTTCCACAGATGGTATTGTTTGTGTGAACATAATGATGTTTAATGAGTATATGTTCATGATGAATTACAATAAAGTTAAGGAAATATCAAAAATATAAATTTTAACTACTTGTTTTATAATGTTTCCTCTATTTCAGTACTTTATGCTCATGTTGAATTACAATAACATTAAGTAGATATCAAAAGTATGCATTTTGACTACCTGTGTTATAATGTATCCCCTATTACAGTACTTTTATTGCATTTTTTTCTTCTTTGTTTATGTGCCATTGCCATTGGGCAATCTGGACTGGCAGCAGTCTGTAGCACTGAACTGTAATTCACTTCCTAAGGAAAAAAGTGTACATTTTAATTTACTCCAGTTTGAGTTCCACAAACAATCCTGGCTGCTATTAAATGAAGAAAGTTCACCTGTCAGGTAATTTTCTCTGTGGCACAAGGTACAAGTGCATTGAGCTTCAAGAAAATGAGAGCTGATACAGGATATGTGTCCAGTTAACTGATCATTTTATACAGGGTGGTCTGAATACATGTTTACATTCATTTTGTGATATCATCATGTTTCTGTTTGAAAATTAAATGTTCCCAGTCTTTCTAACAACATGGGAGCTGTTGTCTGTCCACATTCACATTATTTGGCTTTAACTATAAATCTGATAATGCGTGCAGATATTACATTTCAGATGTTTCAATGGGATATGAGAAGGATGAATGTGTCACATGAATGTACTTCTTGGTCTGTGCATTGCTAGGTGATACCGTTGATTGAATTCATTTTCCTGTCAGCTTTTTTCTCTGTAGTGTTTTCATTTTTACTGCCTTTTGCATTTGCTCTCCTCTCAGCAGCTCACAAAAAGGGTTTACTGCCTAAGGAAAAATGTGACAATTTTAATTTAGGTTGCCTTATATAGCACAAAGAAGCCTGGTGCTAGTGCATGCCTATTAGCACTCTGTACAGCATTTTGGATAGCACTGAGTAAATATATCCCTGAGGCACGAGGTGTACGTGCAATGGTCATAAAGCCTGAAGACAACTGATGCAGGGTTCAAATCCGCTTGACAGATGATTTTATAGAGGGGGTCAGAATGTCATTTACCACTACATTTTGCTCAAGAATGCCACAGAAAATGCAGATCTTTATGGTAACTCTGTTTATTGCAAGAAATGCATCATTACTGCTTGTTATAGAAGCCCAATATAATATGTGTAAATTATATAAAATATGACACTGATGATATTTAATGTAGAATCCACATACAATGGTAGGATGTGCACAATTTTTTGTCATAATTATTGAGTTAGCACTTATCATGGCTATGTATTTATGACAGTATGTGTTATGAAGTATGTGTGTATCATAATCCACAGCATCTTACTCAAGTCATGCAACTGCATCCCTCTGAGTTGTATTTACAAACACAATCAATGCTTTTCACTTAGAAATGCCACCCCATGACTAAGTAAAGTTGCAGACACACCGGCATCTCTAAAGAATGTGTACAGTCTTAAATTAGTATACCTGTAATAAGCAGATTAATAAGCAAGTTTACCTGTGACACTGTCAGTTTATCAACAAAGTTTAACATTTTATCCTTTATTTTCTGTTGGGTTTAATTCCCAGGTGTTGCTACTCAATCTCATCAGTGTCTAGCTCCCAACATGCCAATATGTCTCAAGTCATACCATTTGTACTCTAAACAGCCATGATTATAACCAACATCATAAAGCATATCATAGTTTAACACTGGAACAAGACTCAAAAGTTTGAGCCTCACACATGGCCATCGCCGTGCTTCCAATTCTGCAAATGCAGTTGGTAAGGCTGTAAATCTCGGCACACACGCTATTATATGTGAGATCAGAACTGGGTGCCAATTCATACCCATATTTCTGGCTTGAATGCTGCACCCATGGCTGCAAAAGACAGAGATAGTATGCCATTTAAAGCACTATGGTGGGGTGTTGAAGAGTCCAGGATTTGTGTTGTGTTCTTGATGAAGCATTACAGCAAGAGGCAACTGCAGGGAGAATATTCTGGATCTCAGTATAAGGCTGAGGCTTATAATAGCTTGGCCAAGGATATCTCCAGTGCTATTGACATCCCGCACACTGGGGAGCAATGTCACACCATGAACAAGTGCAAGAAGGACATACTTAGCTGATGAGAGGATGAATTTCATACTGCAAACAACTTCCACTGGTATAAGTATACTAATCCATAACATGCCTGTGATATGGCGTTAATTATAAAGCTAGCTGAAAATGTTATTTATTATGCTTTCATATATGTATTTTTCATCTTCTTCTACTGTACAGCTGCAGCAGCAATTCCAGAAAACCAGAAGGCACATCAGGAGAGACAAGAGAAATTAATTGTCCAACAATACCAATTGTGATGAAAACTACAAGGAACCACCAGATATGTCTGAAAATGTTTGTGAATGCAAACTGAGGAAAGTCAACAGAAGAAAGCACTTTAGGTTTAAGTTGTCACAAGATTAAAGGGAGTTTCTGAACATAATTTCCAGGGACAAGAGGTATCGGTTCATGAAACCTAACAAGGTTAGTCATTATGAACTATGATGACTACGTTAATAAAATGTAATATATTTTGTTGTGCAATGAAACTTCTTTTCAGGCATCTCACAATGAATTGGAAATTGCATACAGAAATATATACTTGAGGACTTGAGGTTACAAGATTTATATTTAGTAATGTCATTTACAAAGATGTGTTTATCTTTTTTTTTTTTTTTTATTTTTTTTTGTTAAAACGCCAGCCATTCCAGGTACTTTTGATATACCTAAGATCCATAAATTGGTTTATGACCTACCTGTGCATCCTATAGTTGATGTCAGTGGATCTAAAAAAAACCCACTAGCCATCATTTTAGATTTTAAACTGAAAGCTTTTATGTATACATTGCCTTACTTGTAAGATTCTTGGCATTTTTTAAAGGATTCATGTGTTCTTAGGTGTTTAACAACTACAAGGACATGTTTAAGCCTAGCTATGCATCCCAAATCTCTGATAAGTTCTGATACCCTTGATAAGTGTAAGCATGGGCCTGGGAGATGAATCAATTTTAGGTTACTTGTGTCCATTAGAGACATAGGTGCCAAACCAGGGATGAATTCCTGGTTTCCCATCCAATTGCTCAAGTTGAACTTGAATTGGGATAGGGAGAAACTCTGCTTCATATGGATGGGATGCTAAGGATGATCTTTTAACACCAGATATTAATTTTGTTCTATTGAGGTAATCAGTTTTTCATTCATTTCCCATAAGACAGGTTTAGAATGGTCCGATGAAGTGGTTTGATAACTAGATTTTATTGTTACTATGAATTTTAAACTAATTATTTCATTCATAGAAACAGTGTTTTGCAATAATTTTATTTTCATTGAAGGAAATTATTTACAGTGCACAGGCATCACTATGGGAGTGGTAAGTGCCCCAGTTTATGCAAACATTGTTCTTAGTTTTTGGGAAAACAAGTGTGCTTTTCCCTCATAGTACCATAAATTTTGAAAATGTTATAGGCATTACATAGATGACATGTGTTTGTTTTGGTTTGGGACTGAAACTGGCTTAAAATAATTTATATGTTTTCTTAATAGTACTACATGCTTTTTAAGCTTCACTTACAATACTAATGCGGACTACTAGGAGTTTTTGAATGCTAAGTTATCAAAAGGTAATGCTAATTTTTTTCCACAAGTTTTCATAAACCCACTTATTCAAACACATTTTTTATTCTTTTACAGCTGCCACCCTTTACAAGAAAAAAAATAGTATAGTTAAGGGCCAGTTTGTTGGGATGATACAAATGATTTCAGACGAAAATATATTGTTTCAGGAAATTTCTAACTTGAAGCAAATGTTTATGGACAGAACTTACCACAAGTCATTCATAGAAAAGATTTGGGATGAAGTGTTTGGCAAATACAAAAGGACATATACAGGCCCATTCTAGGAGACAATAGCAAAAATTAATACAATGGCAGCAACATGTAACACCAATGGACATTGTAGGAATTTTACCTTTTCCATTAACAGTGGTGTTGTTGCACATATTATAAGGAACAACTGGGAAATACTTAAAGTAGACAACTGTTTGAGTAAATTATTTCCACTTACAGCAGCTTGTTGGAGAGATTGTTCCCCATGAAAAAGAAGAAGAAAGGCACCTTCAGATGCAACGGTTGCAAAATCTGCAACTATATTTTACTGGGCGACAGCTTTAAATTAGGACAAATTGTGGTTAAACTTAATGGACATAACCCTTGTAATTCAAAAGGAGTGATACATGCAACTCTATGACACCATTTTTCAGCCTTTAATATAGGAAAAACAGAGAGGACATTACGTGAATATCTACTTGAACACATATATGATATTAAAAGAAAATACTTTAAGAATGTCTTGTATAAAGATTCTGTTGACTACACATTTCAAAAGTTTAATTTTATTATTTTGGAAAGAATAACTTTGAATCCAAGAGGGAGTTTCTTGGAGAAGATAATGGAAGTTAAGAAACTTTTATGTCAGCTGAAAATAGATGCATATCGCCCTCCAGGTATCAATGAGAATGTGTCTCTTGCGTATCATTTAAAAATGAAGACTGTCAGATTATAACTTTTGAGCATGGTTTTAAATATACATTTTTTTTATACTTTCATCCAAATATAACAAGTATATTGATTTTATATATGAATATACTGTTTAGTTATTTAGTATCCCCTAGTTTTAATGCATTTATTCATTTTTTTCATCGAATGCATTTTTACTCGATGTATGATTCTTGTCCCTGTACCTTTAAATATTCTATGTAGTTTATTCAGTAGACACATGATCAAGGAGATCATGTTATACAACAACTTGCTAACAGAACAGCTAAGACAAAAGCACTAAACCATTACAAAATAAATAAATAAAACTTTCATTGCTACTGCTGTTGTTATTTCTCGAGGGTGCTGATAGTTAATTCTGAGAAATAAAAAAAAAAACAAAGCAATTCTAGAGACCAAAAACAATATCTCCTATGCAAGACAAATTAATTATCAATACCCCATCCATTAAGTACCCAGGAACATTGTTGCTGACCAGTTTAATTACTACTTCACTCATTCTATTGAACCATTACATAACAACGGATGCACTAACCCTCAAGTCACACCACCGCCAAATAGATGTCATCAAAAATTCATTTTTGAGCCAGTTCTCACTTTTACTATCATGACACTCCTCCTTAAATTAAAACTTACCATGTTAGATCCAAATAATCTACCTGCAGAATATTTAAAAATCACAGCAGATGCCATAGCCCACCCTGTTTCCATTCTGATAAATTGTTCCATTGCATAAAAAATATTCCTGAACTGTGGAAAAAGTGTTCTGTCTTATTGCTTCATATGGGTGGAATTTCCACTGAACTTTCACATTATAGACCCATAGCAATCCTCTCTCCACTGTCCAGTATTCTTGAAATATGTATTCACTCTCACCTCCTAAAATACTTAACCTCCAACCACCCACTCATACCAATACAGCATGGCTTCCGCCCTAACCATAGTGCAAGTACTGCCCTACTCAGCTTTACTAATACAGTCAATAGTAGCAGGAACTTTGGTAAATTGATCTTCTCACTCTTGCTTGACTTTTTGAAAGCATTCGGCACTATGTCACATTCACTTTTGCGTCTAAAGCTCTCTGCACTAGGAATCTCTTCCTCATCTTTTCTGTATTCTCAAAGATACAAATCAAACAGGGCGCAAGCAGTGAAAGGAAAAGATGATTACTGCATCTTTAGAAGTACCCCAGGGATCAATGGCACACTGTTATTCAATCTGTTTACAGATGATCTTCACATTGCCATAAAACATACTGCATAGTTCAATATGCAGATGCTTCTGCTCTTATCTGCACAGCTGAAAACCTCAAAGAAGTATAAGATGTGACACAAAAATCTTCCTCATCTGTTGAAAACTGGTTAAATAAGGCTCAACTTCTCTTTAATCACAAGAAGCTTGCCATACACCAACAGCACAAACCTACCACCCACACATCCACCCTCTCCACTTTACATTCCACTATTCCACTTCAAAAAGATTCGAACCAAAGAGACTAAAAACAACTGGGCCAAATACAAATAGGTGTTATTGTACTGTAGTACCCCATATGGAAGCACAGTAGTAAGTCCCACCCAAAACCTGCCCACTATCCTGCACCCTGTTTCATGTACAAATATGTGATGAGTATTGAAGGAGCTGTACCGGCCTCATGAATATTCATCATGTAATTGCATGTGGACTGTTCAAGTTTTAAAACTACTTTTAAAAGTATAACACTATAAGTGATAACAGACAACTGAAGGAACAGCACTATAACTACATTAATTTAAAAACAACAGCAATATTACTGTTAAATTACTGCCAAAATAAATTTACATTGTAACTGGTTAGTCTAATGAGTTAAACAACTTTTATAATAGTAAAATGCATTTCAGTTGGCAAGTTAATAATAAATAAATAAATAAATAAATACATACATACATAATTAAAGGGTAGGGTGAATCACAGCAATGGAGCCTCATTCTCTTTGTCAGACTCAACATCCAATGTGTCCATATGATTTCCCGGCCACAGCCATCTTCATTCTTGCCTCCACTGGGTGGCAGCATCTCAGCACTCTCACTTAGGTGAGATTTCTGAAATTCCTTTATGTGACCAAGACAACAGGTAAATGGCTGTTCAAAATCTCCCTTATATTTACTTCTCCACATGAATTCCTCTAAATGGCTCAGACCCATGTGTGCCTGGGTGCCATTTATGGATTTAAATTGTTTTTCTTGCAATGCGACCACATGCATTCCATAACATTGGTGTGGGCATGTGTAACTGGGTCCACAAAATTTTGACTCTGATTTACTGTCAGATGGGTTTATCTAATTTCTGGTATTTAAGCAATGCCTTGGTAAGCTGCCCATTAGTAATCAATAATGGTTGTTCCAGGTTAAACATGCAGTTTGATTATCGGTAGTAATGTGATAATGTGGCTGCAATTCATCTGTCAACAAATGTAAGATAACCAACTTTTTCACTACAGTCATACATTCCAAACACCCACCTGTCAATTTTTATCAGGTTTATCCCATGATTATTCTTGGCTCTTACTAAAAGACTTTTGTCAATGTGGATTTCCTTTCCAGGACCCCCCCCCCCGAGTAAAATTGGGTCCTGAAGAAGTTTACAAGTGCAGACATCTCTTAAGAACTGATACCAATCCACCATTGCTTCAGCTGACACTCCAAGGTAGGTATACTGATAGGGACCTTTTTGACCTACCAGTGGATTATCATCACAAGTGATGAGATGTAATCTACTTTTTTTCAAAAAAATCTTCCAGTCATCATATAATTTTTACTTCTGCATTCCCTTCATCTGCACTTCCAAGCGAAGAATGATCTATAAGCAACAAGCGATGTCTTACAGGAACACTTAAGGCAGTGTTTCTCCTCTGGCAGAATCCAAAATGATTTTAAGAATGATATCACTAAGCACAAGGAAGAAGTGATTTAATTTGTGTAATTATTGAATGTCTACATTTTCTTAAGTTTTGTAGAAAAACAGCAAATCTTTCAGTAACTCATGACCAGTTCTCTGATAACACCATCCAACATCCGACTGTCAAAATCTAATATATGCATGATGTCACTGGCCAATCTGCATATCAGTCAGTCATGCATCATATGCATATGGCACTACCCAATGTGATGTGTCAATCAGACAGGCCACACCCATTTTTATACAGTCTTACCATGTGGGGTACAACAACTCAATAATGCTTACAAAAAGATATGCCCGAGGCTCAGATAACCTAGCCCCTATGTTCATTCACCTTTGTAAGGACTTCATCTCCCACCCTCTCATTCACATATTCAACCTCTGCTAATAAGATTATGCTTCAGATATGAACAACAGCAATAGGCAATCCTGTTCCAAAATTATCCAAACTGGCTACTGTTTTCTAATACTGTTTTATGTCAATACTTTCCACTTCAGGAAAAATTCTAAAAAAAGGTATCTAGAGTCAAATTAGTGCTTCTTTACATCAATACCATTTTTTTCCAGGAAGCAACATGGATTCTGGTCTAGATTCAGCAGCATAATAACTGTACTTCCTCACAGATGACACCTATCCAATATGGACAAAGGCAACCTGACAGGAGCCATCTTCATTGACCTCACAAAAGTCTTTGATCTAAATGACCATAACTTGCTATTTGTGAAATTAATTGAAATAGGCAATAGGGATGAAGCAAAACCTTGGTTTGTAGACCTCCACACCAACAGATCTTTCAAGCTGAAACTAAGCACCACCATCTCTGAAACAACTTCTCTTATGAAAGGAATCCCATAGGATTCCACTTTAGCTCCTCTGCTGTTTTCCATATTTATCAACAAACTTCCATCTGATCATACTCAAATATGTCTAATTCTTTATGTAGAGCACAGAGTCATCTGCAGGTCAAATAAATTCCACTCTGTTATACAAACTCAGCTCCAAGATGACCTGCAAACCATTAAATAGTGGATAATAGGCCAGAAACCTATACTTAAACCCTCAAAACCAAAAGCAATGCTATTTGGAACCAACCAATGGCGAAAGCAATCAGCTTCCTTAATATTAAAGCTGTTAACAGTACCACCATAGAAGCTACCACATCTTTCAAATATATTGGCATTTGGCTTGACAAATTTCAACTAAACATTTAAAACACATGCAGAAAGCTGCCATAGGCAAAGAAATACTCATCTCAAATTGAATGTGGACTATCCATTATAGCAGTAACCTCATAGAAAAATGTCACTATCTTACAAACCATCTGCAATAAAATCTGCTAGATCATTACTAACTTCCCTAATAATGACCACCACTGCCTAACTCTCACCAAAGATAAATGGTTCCCAGTGCATTTGAGAGTCAACTTCCTGCTAGGATCACTAATTCACAAAGCACTTCCTCCTTACTCATTGTTCCCTCTCACTCATAAAATCTTCACTAAAATCCCCACATATAACCTCAAAGGTATCTCTCAATCTCAATACACCCTACTTAACTACAAAAACTAAATTTTATTGTACTGACCATGCATTCTCCATTCTAGCACCTAAACTATTGGGCTCCATATCTCTGTCAAGCAGAGATGTACAAAAGCACTCAGACTTCAGAAAACAGCTCAAGGATCACCTCTTCACCCAAAGTGCAGCTGCACTCACTCAGGTCATGATACATGAACTCTACATCTCCGTCATACCCCTTTATGTTTATTTCATCCTCCCTCATCTCGCCATGTCATTTACTTACTGCCTCTCATTATTCATATTTCTCTCTTGTCTTTGCATCTCTCTCACACTTCTTCTTTCTACTCCGCTTACCTCTGCATGTCTGTCTCATATTTTTTTTGTCTTCTCACCATGGTATCCTGTCCTGCAACTATTCTCACTTACACGTTCTAATGTCTTCATACCTCTCTATGTAATGATATGCTGCTATCCCTATAGAATAAGACATCTTTGTCATTATGGCTACATCTTATCCAGAAAGCTCTGTTAAGCATAATTCCATTTTTCCATCCATGTTTTAAATCCATAAACTGCTTCTTTAGCTAAAAGCTATAGCATATTCCTGCATCTATAAATTAGTATATATATATATATATATATATATATATATATATATATATATGTATATACATATTATATATATATATATATATATATATATATATATATATATATATATATATATATATATATATATATATATATATATATACCCTGGGATTCAGCAAACTTCCGTGGAAGAATAGCTTATTTTTGCATGGAAGGGACTTTTCCCATGCAGCACGGCAGCGCACCTTTCATATTAATAAAGGCGTGCTGCCATGCTGTAATACGGACATGGTTCTGTGTACGAGTGCTGGGGGTGTGTCTGAGAGTAGTGCTCTCACAATACACACACCCCCTACACTCCATAATTGCTATATGGCAATGTAAAGGTAGCGAGAGTGTCTGCGGATACCAGTACCTCTCAACCTCACAAGAAATCTGGACAAATCCATAAAAACAAAGGGACAAATAGGGATAAATGTGAGATATTGCTCTCACAAACTTATAAAGTCGATAGAATGACAGGCTTTGCATTATCATGAATTACCCAAAGGGTATGAAGTGTAAAACTGAAATATCTCTCATTACTTACTAACTGCAGTCTTTAATGCTTTGTCACTAATCTGCCAGAAAGCCCAATTGTATAACAAATGGACCAAAAATATAAGGCAAAAATCTGGATATTCTGTGAAGATTTGTGCAGTTGAAAGGTATGGCGGACACTGTTAGTGGCTATGGAGAATACCTCTGAGATGCAAAACCTGTCATATCATCATCGTTTGAAAAGCACATCCTCCCACAAGTAATATTGCAGAAATCAATGTGCATGCCCCAACATTACAAAAATAAAACACAACAGTTTAATTTTTTTTTCAGTCCACAATAAAGTTTAAGCATAGCTGAGCCGGTGTGCGCATCATGCACCTCTGCTCAGCTTAGCTTGCACAGCTCAAGGAGCTAAATAGGAATATACTTCCAGAAATAGCAAGGTGGAAACAGGGAAGTGGTTAGAGCATTTGCTTTGCAAGTAGCTGCTCCCAGTTCGATCTTCACTGAAGCCACTTAGCAAATTACATGTGAAAGCAATACATCATTTTTTTTTAATAATTAGGTAGTAAATAACATATATTTGTTAACCAGAGTAGTGTAGGTCCAGATGTGAGGTATCAGTGTAATAAAGTTGTGAAACCCACATATAAACACAAGTGCCCCATACAGTATAGTCGCACAAGAATAAATGTAATGAAAGCACATAGGGGGATGTCAGGGAAGGTAAACAAAATTATAATATGTCAGGAATGATGAACAATCCCATATAGCTGATAGTCTATAAAATAAAACATGAGCAATGTCTGGTGTAAGCATTGCTTAAATATGAATGGCAAGGAATTAGTAGCCCAGCTAAATCGATTTGCCCATTGGTAAGCAGTGTTGAGCCCACCACTTTTAGCACTGCCAACCTTAGCTAAGCAAGTTTGCCCATAGCTTAGCTTAGCTCAGCATATTTAAAACCAACCAATCACAGCAAAGGGCGGGAAATTGGCCGTATTTAAACCTCGCAGGTGGGAATACAGCTCATAACCAGTTGTACTCTCCACTGTAGGCAGTATGGCTGGTGTTGGAGAGGGTATGCACTTTCGTGCGCAGCGCTGGGGCATACAGGATTCCAAGGTCATGGTAGGACTCCTTGTTAAAAACCATGACGTGAGACTGCTGCAGGACCAGTACCAGGGCTCCCAATACAAAGCGGAAGCCTGGGAATGTCTCACCCATGATCTCACCAATGTCACTGGCATCCCTCGGACTGGTGAGCAGGTCCGTCACCACTATGCTGACTTGAAGTGGAGGAAGAGGAAGATCTTGGACCAGTGGGTCCAAGAAGCACGGCAGAGCGGTGATTTCCCAGGCATATGTAAGTATTCATATCAATAACTGTTTATCAAATTCCAGCCTGTGTATGTAATGGATAGGTATGCATAAATGTTTCTCTATCTTCTTTACAGCTCCAGTTGACTGGGCAACAGATCAGGAAGCCCAAGCATGCAGGTTGCAAAGGCTGCATCGCGAGGCTGGTGAGTAACAATCTAGCTTGTAGTATTCATAGCAAATAAATATAAAGGAGTAGAAAGTCACCTGGCAGTATTAAAAATGGGTATGGTTTGTACTGAATTAACCAGACAATGTTACAGTAATAGTCTCATATAGGTTATATATATAAATAAAACTGTAACTACCTGTCAATAAAATTCAAAACCCTGGACTGGTTGTGTTTACTCTGGTATTGTATGAATTGAAATGTGTACAGGTTATGAACAGCAACTATAGCTCTGAAAGCATTAAACAATCAAGTCTCATCTGACAAAGTTAGTACCTCTGTAAGACATGAGATTAACTAATATGAAATGTTTCATGCACCAGGATTTGATATCTGAATAGTAATGTTGTGTTAACCACTGTTTTCCACACTGTGCTATGTCAAAAGGTATGTATAAGAATGTATGTATAAGAATGTTGTAACTACAAAGGCAGATTGTACAACCAAGTGAGAATGAGACGGAAATCATTCAAAAAAAGAAACAGCACTTTCCCAATAGCTCATTCTGAGGAAACACAAACTTGTTGTATTTTCAGCAGTAACAGCCACGGTCTGAATCCCGGGAGTGGTAGTAAGCTATATGCATAATTTCAGCTAGGATTTTGTGAATATCTATAGAAACAGTCAGGTAGTGTTAACATAAATTTCCTCCACAGGGCTTCCAGGTAAGAGAAGGTATGAAGTAGCTATAAGAAGGCGGTAGTTACACTGTGTCCGACACCCACAGTGCAAAACCAAGGCTGCAAATGACAGCAAGATAAGTACACACACCAAGTGGCCACCAGCAAGAAATGTTCAAAAGTGTCATGCTGTCACAGCTACTAGTCCCTGCTGCCAACTAGGGTGACCAATAAAAATCAAGGCGGAATATGGCAGTAGCACACACACACACACACACACACACACACACACACACACACACACACACATGGACATGCACACACACACACACACACACACACACACACACACACACACACACACACACACACACACACACACACACACACACACACACGCACACACACGCACACACACGCGCACACACATGTACACACACACACACACACACACACACACACACACACACACACACACACACACACACACACACAGCATGAGTGTACATATGCAACCCTGACTATGTGAATATGGGTAGAAACAGTCAGGTAGTGTTAACAAAAATTCCCTCCACATATCTTCCAGGAAAGAGAAGGTATAAAGTAGCTATAAGAAGGCTGTAATTATACACTGTGTACAAACATACCACTGCCCAACCCAAGGCCATAGGTTGTTGCAATAATACCTGTAGAGTAATGATTACAGCAATGATTATTAAAGCTGTGACAATTGCAAGAATCTACATTTGTTAATTGTCATCTCTATCTCTCCCTCACCTTATCTGCACCAGTAATCTAAACACATAAATGAATGGGTATGTTTTCCACTAAACCTACTATTGGGACATGTTTCCTATTGTTGTAAAAATGTTGAAATGTATTCCAATTAATGTTTCCTGTTCAAACACTATCATTGGTGGCCTGTTGCTATCAATGTAACCTGCATGCCGGTGTAATGCTCACTGTGGTTCCATATATGCATGTGTTCTGTTTGCTATGCAAATGTTCCAAAGTCTGGTGCTTTGGGTTAATGGGAATACTTATGCATGCTGTTATAACTAATCCTGGAAAGTGTTTACCATTACTAACCAATATATGTTCTAAAAACTGCAACACCATAGCACATCTGGGAAGGCCAATCCCAGTGGATCTGCCTCTCCCACCTCATTTGGCTATGGCACCGGGCCCCAGCATGTCTGGGACCCACCCCAGGACCTCCTCATCCACTGGTCCTGCACCACCTTTGGGTGGAACTGCCTCAGGGGATGGGGCTCACCCCCCTGGGCTCAAGTGCGGAAAGGACCCTGTCACCCAAAGCCAGGTCCAGGGTCTGGTGCATAGTGAGCTCCACAGAGAATTAGGAGATCTGCTATGCCAGCTTGAGGGCTGTGTGGTGCATTTAGAGGGTCAGCCTGCCCCTCCTGCTCAGCGCCCAGCACAGCCACCTTCAGGGCCATGAAGGTGCCGAGGTGAATGCCCATGGTTGGGAACCTCAGTACCACTCTATCCATTTTGAGGCTTGTGAGCTTCCGATTACCAAACACCTCTCCCTGTCCAAGGTGTTTACCCCCCATGTGACATATACCACCCTGTATGCTGTCTTGTCTGTCTTCATATCCAACCTACCTCCCCAAATATACCTACTATCCTTTCCCAACATCCCACTCTCACCTTAAAAATAAGGGCAATCTGTCCCCCCCCAAAAATTTTGCCCCATACATAGCTGTCCATTTGCACGTGTCCACTGGACTCATGTAATCTGGTCCAATTGGCTTGACAATACATTACAGTTGTCCCCACCCCTCTTTCAGTGGTTTGAGTGTCCAAATTCACCTCTAAATTCTGTAGAAATTCAAAGCTGTTGCTGTAGAGGAAATGGACAGCTATGGACCTTCCCTACACCCATCCTGCACATCCGTAGCTATCTTTCATATTGCTTTTCTGTCTTCATGCTCCCTTTTTCACCACTGTCCTATCACCCCTTTTTTCTTTTCTTTTAAAGAAATTAGTGTGGGGGTAAGTGGGAGTAAGCAGTAGTAAGAGGAACTAAGCCTATTTGCATGATGCTAAGTGATGCCTACACAGATTAAGCACTTTTAAGGCAAAGTGTCTGTCAGCATAGTTAACAGGAAGTTAGCATTGCTTACTACCATAAAACCTGCGCAAACCCACTTACAACTGCTTAAAAGTGCCTTAATCATTCTGTATCCAACAGCCCTTGTTCTTGCCAGCAATAAAATAACCAGCCCCTGCAAGACTTGAACCTAGGACCCTGCACACCATAGCCACAGCAATTTACCACTTAGCCATCTGAGCTGTGTATAGTCTGATCTTTATTCAAACATATCATTCAGCATAGTCATTCAACAGTATTTAAAGGTTTGTTAACATTAGTCAAGTTGTGTATGTATATATGAATGTATGTGTATGGAGATGCATATATACATATATATATATATATATATATATATATATATATATATATTTGTTTACAGATATTACATATAAAATATACACACATATGATACATATATATATATAGAAAAGTTAATAAATACATACATATATATAAACATCTCTATATGCACCTAAAACAAACTTCATCTATATATATAAATATATACATATATCTGAATATGTGTGTGTATATATATATATATATATATATATATATATATATATATATATATGTGTGTGTGTGTGTGTGTATATATATATATATATATATATATATATATATATATATATATATATATATATATTTAGCACAGTCGGACATCAGATCTGCACTCTGAACCTCTTATTGCAACAAATCTGTCCAAAGGTTGTCAAAATGGGGCCAAGGGGTTCAAACTAGGGACCTCTTTTATTTATTGCCCTTATACCTTCCTCCCCACCAACAACTGTTCTGCCTTGCAACCAAATAATAAGCCCTGCCAAGACTTGGACCCAGGGCCCTATAAACTACCATCAATGCAATGTAGCATTGCACCATCTGAGCTCTATAAAATAGTGATGATTTTCCAAACATATTAGTTAGTACAGTCATTCAACAGTAGGGAAAGGAATCTATAGAATCAGTCATGTTCTCTATATATACATGTATATATGTATGGAGATGCATATATGTGGACAAATCTATACACACACACACACACATATATATATATATATATATATATATATATATATATATATATATATATATATATATATATATATATATATATATATATATATATATATATACATATATGTATGTATGGAGATGCATATATGTAGACAAATCTATACACACACACACACACACACACACACATATATATATATATATATATATGTATATATATATATATATATATATATATATTTGTGTATATATATATATATATATATATATATATATATATATATATATATATATATCAGAAGTGACAAACTTCACAACACCCATGCAGCCGGGATCTGGAAGTTCGACTGCAGAATCCTACACTAAGGCACTGTACGAGCACATCCACTCGTGCATGAATCGTGCCATCCCAAATAGAACTAAGATGCTCTTCTCCAAAAAAAGGAAGCCAATCTCGTGGTCCTCTGCTATGAACAAACTATACAACAGAAGGAAGAAACTGTTGCAAAAAAGAGAAAAATCCCAGGATGCAAAATACTCCCTTACCAGCCTCAGTAAGAAGCTGAGATCCCTCATAAAATCCACAAAAGCTAGTTACGAAAATAAAATTGCCAGAGATTCCAAATACAACCACAAGGCATTCTATAGTTATGTCAAGAATCTAAATGGCAATGCTCAGATCTGCTCTGAGCTACAACAGAATGGCATTAAATATACTGATCCTAAGGATATTGCCAATATCCTGGCAGATCGATTTAGTGCCAACTTCACCCGCCTCTCACCCCCTAAAGGGCCCATCTCAATACCAAAAGATTGCCAAATTCTGATAATCACGGCCACACAGGTAGAAACCGCACTCTCCAAAGCTAAGAATACAGAATCCATTGGACCAGATGACATCCCAGGCTGTGTACTACATGAACTACAAAATGAACTGGCATCTCACCTAAGTGTCATGTTTAATCATAGCCTCACCTCAGGCTTCGTGCCAATGAGTGGCACACAGCTACAGTTATCCCGCTCCACAAGGGAGGATCCACCTTGGATCCGGGAACTACCGTCTCATCAGTCTGACAAGCCTGATCTGCAAGGGCATGGAACGCATTATCATGGAACTTATAAACAAAGACATTGGCAACCTTCAAACACTGGACCCCACCCACTTTGGGTTTGTGAAGGGCCGATCTTGTCTCCTGAATCTGATTGACTTCTTCTAATCAGTCTCCAGAGCTGTGGATGAGGGTAAGGCAGTCCACACAGCCTATCTGGACCATGTCAAGGCCTTCAACACCATCCCCCACTCTGGAATCATAGATAAACTTACTAAGCTGGGCATACATCCCTATGTCACTCGATGGGTTGCCAACTGGCTTACTGACAGAACCCAGACTGTAAAATTAGCCGACTCCAAATCCAGCTCAATACAAGTGACAAGTGGAGTACCACAGGGTTCAGTCCTGGGGCCACTCTTGTTTGTCATCTACTTCTCTGAAGTACAGGCCAGCACTAAGGGACTCTGGATAACAAAGTTTGCAGATGACAGCAAATAGGGGAGAAATTACTGAATCCCCAAATGATGTGGATATTCTACAAAAAGGCCTTACAGAAACAGATGCCTGGTGCCAGAGCCATGGGCTCAAGCTTAATGCCAAGAAATGTATAGTTATCCCCTTTGGAAAAAAAACATGTACCCATGAATTACCACATAGGTGGCAGGATACTAAACATTGAAAGTGTGATGAGAGACTTAGGGACACAGGTGGACAGTGGTCTCACTTTTGATAACCACATCGCAACAACTGTCAGGAAACCCTTCTATGTGGCACACCTCATCACTAGGGGCTTTTCATCCAGAAAAAAGGAGGTCATTGTCCCACTGTACTCATCCCTCATTAGACCCATTATAGAGTATAATGCCCCGTTTGGTATTTACCTCACAAGACATCTGCAACAGCTGGAAAGGCCACAGTAATACCTCACTAAAAGAATCACAGGCCTAAAGCAGATGCCATATGCTGACCGTCTAAAAAAACTCCAGCTATACTCTGTGGCATATCGTCTGCTCAGAGGCAATCTCTGCTTAACATACAAGGCCATGTCAAACCCTGAGCTGTTGGACATGCTCCACTTAAAGAAATCCCAATCCCTCAGAGCCACACGCTCCAGGGATCTAAACCTTGTCATCACAATGAACAAAACATACTGGAGGGATAGGTTCCTGACCCAGAGACTACCCATACGCTGGAATAGACTGTCCATACATGTCAGGCAGAGTGCCTCATTGGCCCTCTTCAAAAGGAACCTTGATGATTGGATGGGAGATAGGAAATTCACCCCGGGGATCATGTCAGTCGCCCTGCTAGACAGGGGCCCAGAGAAGTAAATATTGTGGGAAGAAATATCCAGGGAATTGTTATGGCTAGGCTTGCATAGGCCCTAGGGCCGATAGCCTAGTACCAACCTATGAACCTATGAACCTATATTTATATATGTGTATATATATATATATATATATATATATATATATAGAGAGAGAGAGAGAGAGAGAGACATTTGCATTTATATCTACATATATGCATACACACATATATCTAGAAAGGTGAATAAATACATATATATATATATATAGATATATATATATATATATATATATATATATATATATATATATATATATATATATATGTATACATAAATATACATAAATATATAACAGCTACAAACACATGCAATCAGAGGGTCATGCTACTGCACCCTAGAAGTCTAAATCTGAAAATGCACTCACTGGAAGTATTCCATAAAATGGGGAACAATGACATCTGTGCTGTAACAGAGACCTGGTTAAAGGCACCGTAAGGACCCCTGCATTGACAGCCTATAACTCATTCCACAACTTTTGGCTGCAAAACCCAGACTGAAGCTCCAAAGATGGTGGTATTTCCATAATTATGAAGGATGCACACACCTCCACAGTGGTAGACCAACATTATGCATTACAGATCCTGCAGGTGTAGCTAACATTGGGTAAGACCGTGGTTCAGGTTGTAGCCTGCTACAGGTCCACAAACATGTCCCAAGACTCACACTCCCTGTCCCTAAACACCCTGGAGAATATTATTGTCCAACCTAACTCTCTCATACTGGTTGACTTCAACTACCCCATCATTAACTGGCAAAGCTATACTCTGTACATTGCTGTACACCAATAGTTAAATCATCCCTTGTTATATCTTAACACAAATTGATCACCTTTGGAAATCCACAGCCCTCCTACACCCCCCTGCACATGTTACCACCATGAAAAGCCTTTCCAAAGCTAACTATGGCATCCTAAAACAGAGGTTGCCAACCTCATGGCAATCTTGCAAATAGAGGCTAGTTGCATGACTGCAGAATCAAACAACAATGCACTATGAACATGTATACAAAAGCATGGATACTGCCATACTCAATAGAACAAGGACCTTCACCTTCAAAATAAGGAAGCCAATCTGGTCGTCCCTGGTCATAAGGAAACTGTACAACAGAAGGAGGTAACTGATATGGAATAAGGTGAAGTCCCAAGACTGCAAAAAACCCTTATCAGCCCCAATTAAAAGTTGAGATCCCTCAACAAATACTACAAAGTTAGCTGTGAAAACAGAATTGGAGCACATAGTAAAGACAACCAGAAGGCCTCATACAGTTATGTAAAGAATCACTGTAGGAATACCAAGATTTGCTCTGAGCTACTAGGCAATGTTACCTCCTAGACTGAGCCAACAAATATTGCCAGCATACTGGCTGACATATTGAGTACAAACTGTACCCCTCAAAGGACCAAACACAATACCAGTACACTCCCAGGCACCCAGTATTACTGCTGCACAGGTTAAAACACCACTGTCCAAGGCCAAGAATACAGCTTCTATGGGACCTGGCAATATCCCTGGCTGTGTTTTACATGAATTACAGAGTGACTTGCCATCTCACATGTGTGCCCTGTTCAAGCACAGCCTCACCTCAGGCTTTGTCCCTACTCAATTGTGCACTGCTACAGTCACCCCTCTCCACAAAGAAGGCAGACCCTGGGAAATACTTCCCCAACTGCCAGACAAGTCTGTTATGCAAAGCTATGGAATGCATCATCATCCACCTAATAAACAAGGATATGGGAATCTCCAGACTCAGGATCCCATACAGTTTGCTTTTGTGAAGGGTGGGTCATACCTGCTCAATCAACCTGGTCAGCTTCTTGGAGTCAGTCACCTGAGTTGTGGACAAAGGCAAGGTGACACATACAGCCTACCTTGATCTGGCCAAAGCCTTTGATAGCATTCCCCACACAGGAATCATGCAAACACACACTAAGCTAGGCATCAACCCCTATATCACAAGGTGGGTTGCAAAGTAGGTCACAGATAGGACTCACAGTGGTGAAATAGCTGACTCCAAGTCAGACTGCTGAGCAGTCATAGGTGGAGTCCCACAGGCTTCTGTCCTGGGTCCTCTCATGTTTGGTATCAACTTCTCTGAAGTCCATGCCAACATGAAGGGACTCTGGCTGACAAAGTTGGCAGACAATTGCAAGTTGGGAGCTATGATTAACTACCCAAGTGATGTTGGCATCCTACTGAAAGACCTCACTGAAACAATCCAACCACTTGACAGGTATGCTTAGAACTCCTTTCTGCAATGAATCAGGACCAAGGCTGACAAAGTGGTGGGTTGAAGCCATGCAAATGGGGATGTATCTGAAGTACTGGCATAGATAAGCTAACACAGTTGCTGTAGTAACACCTTCCTGTGTGCTCTAACACATATGTAGTGAAATACAACAAGTAATTGAATTAGGGAATCTGCTATGGGTAATTATACATGTATTTGCAAATATATATGGCACTATGGGTATGTAAGAGCACTGACAAACAGACACCAGTGTGAAAGTGCATACCCACAACCAATATCACCACAGTCAAAGTCACATACCTGTAAGTCAAATGAACAGTAGAGTATATGGACTGTGTGAACAAATACATCATTGTTTGTCACTCACACATTAGCCCTACATATACAGTCCCAATTCTCAGTGTAGTCTGAATCCTGACCTTGGTACAGGACATGTCTCAGTCTGAACCTACAAACACATGCAGCCAATAGATGAGCAGAAACTGGAGCAGCATGCACAGTCAGATAAAGAAGGAGACATAACATGTAACCCCCCCTCCATACACAGCCCAAATAACATGTACACATGACATGTGTACACAACCATGACAGACTGTTAACAATGGTCAGACATACACTCACCTCTCACATGTATAGTTCACCTCAGAATGTATAGGCTTATGACTCATATCTATGGCTTCTTCCCCGACATGTCTATGGGTCTACTACATAACTGGGATGGTAGCAGGAATGAAGGCAAGATATAATGATAATAAATATGTCTGTGCCTCACTGACATCTGGACAAAGCCTGACATCATTTGGTGATAGAGGCACAAACAAAGGGGTAGATTGGACATATTGCTGTCATACATTGAGACAGTTGCAGATGTTACTGGGTTTGTTGTAGCATCCTTTATGAGGAATATGGCATCGGTACTACCATTAGATGTGAGTATTTACTGACTGCATTCCCCAGAGTCCACGACTGATTTACCAAGGACACCAACTGTCTGGGGAACAGAAAAAACATAACAGGCAAACATGTGGCCAGTCTGTGGACAGCGTGCCAGTGGAGAGGTATGTCAGAGACATATCACTGTGAGTCATGAAGTCACTCACTAAATGCATGTCCACACAAACCCTGTAAATATATCAATCCATGTGTATAACAGCACTGATGACATAGAATATGTTTACAAATCTGAGGATATATCCCCCATGTTGTTTGGCTGTCTCCACATGTCCTGTCCTTTGACATGTTGCCACCTACTGTATGTGAATCTGTAGGCCACCACCTCTGTAACGGCCCTCACACAGGCAAGGAAAAGGGGCAAGGCCCACATTAAAGAATGTCCCATATGTTGGAACTAGCATCAGTGTACAGGGCCACAGCACAATACTATGTGGGCACCTACATAGTGGTATGGCCTTAGCAATACCTGACATTGCACATCTGTACAGAGGACAGACAGAAACTAGATAGCTAACAGGTTATGCATTAGGATGAATGTTTTAAAAGATAGAAGTCTGAAACTGAAAGGTATGCCATTACTACATGACAGCAGTTCTCAATGACATGTCCAAAAAACATAGTAGTCTACAGTTTATATCAAAATATCAGATCAATATCCAATAGGAGATACATAAAAACATACAGCTCAAACACCAAGAATAATATAGTCAGTACTCAGAGTCCCAGCTTTGCATGAAGGGGTGTATGGTTCTAGTACTACAATCTACAATCTACTTTTATTTGGAAAAGCACTGTTAAAAGTACTTACATAATAATACCATATGTGTTAAACTATTTTTGCCAACCAATGTACTGTAGCTGGTGTAACATGCAGGTATGACTATTTATAACCTGGGATACTACCCATGTATAAAACAAACACAAAGAAAAAAGATTGTGGTACCACCCATGTATACCCAGGTGTCCCATGCAGTATAGTCACACCCCTTGCTACTGTAATGACAGCACATAGAAGCATGTAATGTACAGGAAATTAAATACACTTATTAAAGATGTCATTACCCTGCTATTTTACCAGACCAGAGAGAGAGTTAGATATGTATGGAGATACATATATAATTATAACAATATATAGATATGTTGCCAATAAATAATGATATGTATAAATATATATATATATATATATATATATATATATATATATATATATATATATATAAATATAAAGAAAAGGTAAGCAGAGCATTTAAGCATATACTTGAATGTAGTACTTGGGCTGTAATAATGGGAAATATGATTTGGAAGAATATATGTCCCAACAAGACTTGCTTTACTCATGTCCTGCTGAACAGCTGCTATGACCATAGCATCTGGCCCTCTCTGCAGTGAGAGAGATCACATCCATACCTCTCAAAAGTACAAATCTTCACAGGAATGTCCAGATTTTCCCATCATAGTTTTTTGTCTGTTTCTCCTGATATCTGTACTTTTCTGGCAAATAGCTGAGGATTGAAGTCATCAAGTAATGACAAACACTTGAGTTTAAGATTCCACATCCTTAAGAATATTCAAGGTATTGCAAAATGTATCATTCTACAAACTTCCTAAGTTTGTAACCAGAATATTTAAAGTCTGTCCCTATTTATCCCACCATCATTTTAGTCTTTGTCCAGATGTGATGCTCTAAGAGGTTGCAAGGTAGGATCACAGCTCTGGAGCCTGACTCACCCTGGGAAAGGACATCTCACATATGACAACTGCAGGGGTGTGTGTCAAACAGTTGTGACTGTGCCACTGCTAGGCGAGTTAATGGGATGTTGTCCATATCCATATGTTACCTGTGAATATGAGTATGATACATGTTTGTCTTGTTAAGCTAAGAGACCTGTATAGGGCATGTGCATAGTAAAGTACTGTTGCCGACATGTGTGGTGAACTGCATGTGATACATCAAATTAATAACATACAACTGTACAGTGTTCTGCTGGACATCAGTCACAATTGTGACTGATATCTGTAGTCTCATACACATATACCTGTGTTATGTCAGCCAAACCATTGGCAAGTCTGTGAGCACCGACAATGTAACATAATAGCCTAGTTATGACTGCTGAACATTGTCCAGGTTATCACAGTGATGTCAAAGCCTATCATGCAATCAACTTACTAATGTATGGTGCAGCTATATTAATACAGTATCAATACTGATGTCCCTTTTGTCACCCATTTATGTGTGCCATTTTCCAGACATACTGCTATAACAGGTTGAAATGTATGATTGAGCAGCAAGACTGTAAATGCAGTGTACCATACTAACATAGAACACAAATGTACACCAGGTATCCCCTGAGCACATGTATGTCTGTGTACGTTCAGCTGGAAGGCACAAAACTAATCACATGGATTTCAAGAAGTCAGGTACATAGGTTGTGCATGTTGCACGTGTGTAATATCAGTGTCAGTGCATACAACAGACATACATGTGTACAGCTACTGGTTGTTGCATTGCCCTGACACTGATATGGGTACTAGGGTAGGCATGATTATCAAGTAGTATGCGAAGAAGTGTCCAACTGTGTTATGACTCTCTGTCCATGCCTACAACTAACAGCTATATCAACACCTATATACAGTGGATATCACAAGTGTATACACCCCTGTTGGAATGCAAGGTTTGTATGCTGTCTGACAATGAGACCACAGAAAATAATTTCATAATGTTTCTCATCTTGAATGTGACCCTAACCTGTACAATTCCATTGAAAAACAATCAAATATGTGTCTAGGAAGGTGAGCAACTATTGCCAAGTGTAGATGTGCCATGATGTTAGAGTCCAAACCAAGACAAATGAATGCTGTAACCATCTCAAGAGGTGCATGCATAACATATCAGTTTAAGGGTGTGTACACTCATTCAACTGGCTTATTGTGCTGATTATTATTTCCATATGTTTTCACAGACCAGATTGTTATGTTTCCAATTGAATTCTACAGGCTATAGGTCACATTAAAGGTGGGAATTGTTTTGAAATGAGTTATTGTGGTGTCATGTTTCAATTGCACAAATGCCAGGCATTGTAACAAGGGTGTGTACCCTTTATATCCACTGTAGCTATATGGACTCAGCAGTACCTGACCTGTATAACCAGCCTCCACCAAGGTAGAGTAATCCCCTTTGGTGGACAGCAGCAATATACAAACCACATAATAGATTGATATATTGACTGCCAGGGACACATAGGTGCAGCCAACAACTTGAAGCAAGTCCACCTCTATCTGAACAAGCATGTAAGTTCACAGGTGACTTTCTGTAAGACTGACTATGACTACAAATCAGACATATCTACACCACCAAAGACAATTGCAACAGTGTCTCCACATATGTTGTCAGTCTCATAGGAAACAACACAATTCACCCTGCACTGGGGGTAAAGAACACCTCATACACACATGCCATCGATATAGGCAACATGCATCAACAGGTTAAGTGGAAGCATCACCACCCTGTCCACCCCAATTGTATAGGGGGATATGACCATCAACTGCACTCGCCCCCTCAGCAATGGTGAACATGTCCATATTGCCTGCTGATGGCAACAATGGCAAATCTCCTTGGGGAATTATAATATCACTATCTGTCTCCTACATGAACTCAGGCATGTGCTTACAGCTCCATTACACACCACAGTCAAACACAGACCTTCCACCATCCACATGGAAGATGGCCACTGTCAACCCTCTACACAGAAATGAATGGAGAATACAGGATAATGCAATTAAGTGTACAACATTGGGGGGAATAAGATAGCTCAGGGCCAGGAGTGTAATGCAAGCAGCTATAGCCATGACAGATTGGAGGGTTATGGTGTAGTTTGGATTATTTACAAGTAATATCCATTGTTGATGTGCAATTTGACAACCATATGAGGTCCTGTGACCTTTTTCCTGTTTATGTCTTCCAAGTAACATGCAGAGGGCTCGCCTACCAGCATTCTCTGTTGGGGAAACTGACATAATCACCCAATATGTGATCGACCATTATGCCCTGTTATTTGGATGGGGAGCAGAAGATGTGTAGGAGAGGACCACCCTGTAGAACAATTTGGTCCACAGGGTAAATGATGCCAATCTGTACAGTAGACCTTATGAGCAGGTGCAGCATCGGGCCACCGACCTCATCCACCATGCCCATCAATGGGCTGCTGCTGTAGTGAGGGACCAGCTAGCCACAGGCGGGGTCCCAGTCCTCCAGCCCCCACTGACACCCACAGAGGAGCTCCTCGCCAACCTTGGGGCACCCGCCTAATGCACAAGCCATGAAGCTGAGGAAAGCATTGTGGAGATGGGTTGCACACACACATTCTAGATGAGAAGCATGCAGGTAAGGGCTCAGTGGGGATTAGTACACTAAAGTATCACACATGCATGTATCTGTATTGTATCTACATCCATGTATCAGGTCTGATTGCAGTTGTGGATGGGGTTTTCTAATGCAAAGAGGTGCACATCTATGGTAAGGACAGGACATTGTGTATTATTGGGGTTAGTACTGTAAATGTGCAGACATGCTGCATCCATCCTGTACCAAGGCCACATATGAGTCTTCTGACAATAACTCCCTCTCACAACTACCTAGGACCCTCTGGTCTACATATGGGACAGCAGCCTGAAGCTGGTGAGTATGATATTGTTCTGTTGTTGCCTGGCAGTACCCCAGGCAAGTGAAGGGCATGCAATTTCCCATGCACACAACTATAAGTAGTTGCTATATTGCTCTATGTAACAGCTAAACTGCTTTATGTGCATGTTCACTTGTGGTAGGGTTAACTGCATTGCATCACAGTGGACACCACTGAGGCCTATCTGACGAGAATTCCACATTCCTGTAGCATACCTCACAACTTGTCATTGCCAAGAGGTCTGGACAGAGGCCAGCAAAATAGGCTGGACAAACAGTCTAGGGTAGGGACATTTGTGACACATTAGTAGTATACAGTGGATATAAATTGTGTACACACCCCTGTAAGTTGAAAGGTGTTCTTGTTACATGCATATTAGGACCACAATATGTCAGTCCACAGCTCTTCCAGCCTTTGATGTGACCCATAACATGAATAGTTTACTTGTAAAACCAAGCATCCAGACTTATTTATTGCACCTACAAGGCTGGCCACCTGTGTGGATGGCAGCTGTCATATCAGCATGATGTTTCAGACAGGTATGACACCTCATGCTTCCATATGTGTCAGTACACTCACTGTGTCCTATTTGGTTACAATATCACATACATGGACAATGTTAAGGCACACAGACCACTTCCGACCATGTATAGATTGCAAACATCTGGATATTCCAGACACGTCTGTGCTGAGGACTGTACATTTGTTTAACTTGCTGCATGTAAGGCAGGTGCTGTTACTACACTATATAAAGTAATGGCAGTGGGAGGTGGTCACCAGCCATGTATAGTGCATACATCAAAATGGTATAAGCCACTCAAGTTATGATCCTCACACACACACACACACACACACACACACACACACACACACACACACACACACACACACACACACACACACAGTTGGCAGCATTGGGATTAGAACTCCTGCCTATTAGGTATTTTCACTATAGTTCTACACAGTTAGCAGACACCCTACAGAGCTTAAACATTTCTACCTAGTCCAAAGGTACTTCTAAGGCATATGACATCAACAGGACTACTAAATTGGATTGAGGGGAAGTGTAAAGGATAGTACACAGGTCAAAAATGGTGTAACCCACAGACTACATGATTCTTACATAAACACACACACACACACACACACACACACACACACACACACACACATACACACACAAGCAAACACACACAAACACACACGCACACATCCAAACAGTTGGCAGATTAGAACTCTTGCCTATTTAGTTATTGCTACTACAGTGCTACATAGTTATCAGATGCACAACAGAGGTCATACAGTTCCACCTCCTCCAAAGGTACTTCTAAGGTGGATGGCATCAACAGGACTACTAGTTTGGGGATAGGGGGAGTGTGAAGGTTAGTACAGAAGTCAAAAGTTGTACTAGCCAGACAGTACATGATTCACACACACTTGCCAGTATTGAGATTAGAACTCCTGTCTATCTAACTATGTCTACTATAGTGTTATGCAGTTACCACACACACTACAGAGCTTACTGAATTTTCACATGGCTAAAGCTCCTGATAACTGCACAGCTGAAGTAAAGTATTACAGATGGCAGAAAGTCTGCCTTAAGTTCAACCCTTACATCGTGCTAGTTCTTTCTGTCTTGCACTTCCAATAGCATTATGGCTTGGCACTTCACCAGGTTATTGTATCAAGAAGTGTGGCACACCTGAGAACCATCAGCAGCACTGATTCTTCACAGAAGTAGTCCCAGTACTTACTAGTAATGTCCATCCCTCCTGGCATGAGTGAAGGACATTTGTCTGTGCTTTCACCAATTAACCTGGTGCACTTGTCCATTCTGAGGCACTGTTGCAACTGCCTCATGTACACAGACAACCTCCCTTTAAACTCCAAACACTCAGACTTGTGAGAGTTACCCATATATCATCCAATGTGGACATATGCACTCTCCAGCAAGGACTGGACTAGTGGGTCAAGATGATAAGATCAACACCTGCACCACACCATGTGCAACACATAGCTCACCATGACAGCCCTGACATACACTGAAAAGCCATACACCCACCTTCACAGAGGCACTCAATGGACATTTACCCAAACAGCAAAGACCAGCAAGACAGACACCCACTCAGACACCACAATATAGCACATGTCAAGGGACACATACTTAACCTACAAAGTGTGCCCCTCAACCTAAGCTCCTAAGGCTAACCACCTTACAAAATACCGTGATCGTGGGTAACTCAATACTGAGGCACACACATATCCCACTCACTAAGTTGAATATGGAGCAGGTAACAGCCAAATATCTATCACATGCCGTCATCCAACACAACACAGCAAGTCATGGCACTCCACAACAACTACGAGTATCACTCTGTATCCATGTGGGTGTGAATGACTTGGGACACACCTACCTGGACTACATGGCAAGAGACATGGTTGATCTCTCTGATTATGTGGTCCAGGCAGGTGTGAAAGTACCCCTGAGTAGTGTACTGCCGTCAACCAGAATGATGTTGCGGTACTATCAACAATGATTGACTGCAATACTGGTTTACATGTTTTGTGTTATTTCAAGGGATCCAGTACCACTCTACCTGGGATGACATGATTGACAGAACCCAATGACTTGCCACAGATGTCCTACATCTGTCCACACTGGGTTTCCAGGTACTGGCTAAGGGTCTTGCCACCCCTATAATGTCTTATTAGACAGTGTTCCTAATGTAATTACCACCATAATAGCTAGGCATGTATGCAATATGAGGGCCATGCTGCTTAACAGTAGATATCTAACTGTCAGGATACAGTGACTCAAAGCACTCATTAGAGTGGAGGACATTAACATGCCTCCTGTAATGGAGAGGTGGATCACAGCAGCAGACAGCAGCCCTGCAGTATCAGGCTATAATGCCTTCCGCAGCTGTAAGCTCCCAAACATGGACCACACCACACCTCCACAGGTGGTGTTATCTCCATATTCATTATGGATAGGAACACCTCCAGACTAGTATCCCAGCAGAATGCATTGGGAATACTTCCTGTATAACTGCTTGGGGTAATAGTGCAATCCAGACCATAGCCTGCTATGGGTCCACATCTATGTCCCTAGACTGTCAATGCACATTCTTCAACACCCTGCCATCTATGATGGTCCAACACAACACTGACATAGTATGACACTTCAACTATCCCTTCATCACCTGGGAAAAGTAGCCATGTGATAGTACAGTGGCCCAACATTTCCTGGGATTCATTATTTCCAATGCCCTGGACCTGCTCATGCTGACCCCAAGTAGAGGATGCAACAACCTTGACCTGTGTTGACTACTTAAATATGGGACTGTTGCTCATCCACAATTATCAATCCCTGCATGGTGAGATCCACACAGGTTGTAATCAACATGGTTCTCAACATGTCAGCCACAGCCCCACAAAGATAACCACCCTGCCTAATCTCTCCAAAGCTGACTTTGCAGCCATGAAAACAGGGGTGGATAACTTCACTGCACCCATGGCAATGGGAAATAGCTGCCTGGCTATTGAATCATACACATATGCACTGTACAAACAGGTACATGAATGCATGGTACTAGCCAGAGCCAACAGAACCCAGACACTGTCCTTCAAACATTGGCAGACAATGTGATGGTCTCCTGCCATTACTAAGTTGTACAACAGAAGGAGGATACTGTTGCAGAGAAAGATGGTGTCCCATGACTGTTAAACTCCTTTATTAGCCTCAAACACAGCTTGTGATCCCTCATGGAATCCCCTATAGGCATCTATGAAGGCAGACATGTAACAGACACTGACAACAATCACAACAGACTTTGATAGTTACACCAACAACATCCACAGCATTAAACACAAGTGTTGTGAGTTACTGCACAATGGTAATACCTATCCTGAGACAACAAATATTGGCCATAGTCTTGGCAACACATTCAGTGCCAGCTTTACCCCTCCCCCACACACGTGAAGTCCTGAGTGAATGTGTTCTCACGTGCTGTATCCTGTTTCTGTCTAGGTGTCTGTATGTCACCAGGATGAGGCCCTGCAACAAGACCAAGGGGTATGACAGTGTTCTAACACATCCACCATGTCTTTGGCAGAGAACAGCTGTATCTGCATGGATTTCCCAGGTCTGTAACACAGTGACTGCATATGCCTCACAGATTATAAGGCTGAGGATTGTACATAGGTATATTATGATTTACAACATCTGTTGTAGAGTGGAGAATGGTACATGTTGTGGTTTGGACACACCTCCAATTGTTAATAACCACAGCCACAGGTGATATTCATCAATCAAACACAATGTAATTACTATTCACCCCCCACACACACACACTAACACACACACACACACACACACACACACACACACACACACACACACACACACACACTTGCCAGTACTGAGATCCATAGGTTCATTGCTTCATAGGTGTGTAGTAGTTGAATGGGCCTGAAGGCTCTACAACGCTAGCTCAAGGGAATACCCTGGCATCAGGCCACATGACAATAGTCCCCCAGTGTGGCTCAGGAGTATAGTCACTGGAGTGGTCCCCAGGGGTGGGTATTGTATTCCCCATCCACTAATCCATATTTCTATTGTGGCTGGCCAGTGATGTGCACTGCCTCACATGTATGTGATTTATATTCCATAACATGGACAGTGTCTGGGTTGTGCACCTGTGCCATAAGTATGTCTTTTGAAGTGTGGAAGTGTGCTTGAGGTTTCTGGGGCATGTTGTGTGGACAGATTTATATCATCAGACCTAGTTTGGTGAGACATAACCGTGTAACTGAGGTAGTGATTGCACCTCATAGACAGTATGTTATGGGGATTCATTGGAGTTATTGGAGTCTGCCCATACGGGGCATGTGTATAAGGCATGGTATTCCCTTTGTGGGGTATGTTTTCAGACTCTACATTTGTTGCAAGGTGTCCAGTGGGGAACATGGCAAAAGGGACACTGTACACATTGATTGGACTACTGAGGGGAGGGTACAGAGTGACCATGTCCTTTTACTTGCTGGATAACACATGCTTAGTCAGGAGATGTAACACATCAAAGTACTTTCTGATGTCAGTGGCACAGTTGTGGTCAACAGGCAGCTGGCTGTCAACATGTGTTCCCCATTCTGTTATAACAACGTCACTGTTCAGTGGGCTACCACCAATGTATTACTTCATGTGAGCCATGGTGTTCCCAAAGATAATGGCGGCACATCTCTTAGCATTGAAATAATGCTCAGGGTTCTGACAACAATCATAGGTGTCAAGTGGCCTTTGTGCATGATGTCAACATCACATGGATTGGGAATGCTACCACCCATCTTACTGTTGTATGCAAATATTTTCAGCCAGGGTGCCATGGTGTTCTCCTGCACCTAAGAAGGGTAGATCCCAAACATGAGAGGACATGGGTCCGTACCCTGTGTGACACCAGTCATGTCTGGTCATTGGTCTGATATGGACTCCACTACAATCACACCATGTGTAGTATCTGTGATGCAGTTTTCAGAAGAACTACTGATATAGTGTTTGATGCCTAGCTAAGTGAGGTTGTGCATGATTCATGGGTGGAGAGTGGTCTCTGAGTATTAGATGGGTTGCCTATGTTGTTTACTATTCCATACTGTCAGTACACATGGCACTACACATTTAGGGCTGTGGATTGTCTACACCAACCTCTGCTGTGTTTGACAACTGTTGGCCTTGTAATGTGGACATTGGGACATATACTAGGTCATCAATACAATAATATATCAAAACCCAGCTCCCGATGGATCCTGTTATTATACAATCATACCAACACCCACACAGGATACTGATGACAGACAGAGAGACACACACACACACACACACACAGACACACACACACACACACACACACACACACACACACACACACACACTTGCCAGTACTGGGTTTCAAACTGCACAACATACTGAGCTTATAGGATGAATGTTGTCCCAAGGTACTTATAAGGTGAGGAACATTACCAGCCCTTGCAAATACTGGCATTGGGTGATGTAGTGGGTGAGAAACTTCATAAAATATTTTACCCTACACACACACATTTACATTTGCAGGAGTGAGGTTTGAACCTCTATTGAGCAATGCTTTCAGATCTTTAGGTTATACGTTTACCACATGCACCACTGACCTTACATGGCTTAGGGTTACCAACAGGTACTTCTAAGGTTAATGATATCTGCAGGACTGCTAAAGTAGGGCACTGAGAAGTGTACTGGGTGTAAATGGGGCCAACATCTTTCAGGTAGGAGCATATATACATATATATATATATATATATATATATATATATATATATATATATATATATATATATATATATATATATATATATATATATATATATTATATATATATACACACACACACACACACATATACACACAAACTTGCCTGGAATGAGATTCTAACCCCGACCTATGTAGTTATTAATACCACATTGTTACGCATGAAGCGCATGTGCCACAAAGCTTATAGGTAGAAGAGTATCCAGACATACCTCTAAGGTGAGTGACATCAGTAGCCATTGTAAAGTTTTACACTTTGAAATGTGCTGGCTGTGTATGGACACAGAATACTTCAACCTACAGATAAAAACAAATACTCATACAAACAAACCCACTTTTACAATTGCTGGTACTGAGATTAAAACTCCTACCTAAGTAGTGTTTTTAATATATTATAATGAATACTACAGGCACTTTATTGTTGTCAAAACCCATTACGCAGCTACAGGTTAACTACTCTGACATTGTGCCACAATGTGGCATCTTTGTGCATGTGAGCCATATGTGTTGTTCCTTGTGGCTATGTCAACATCAGCATGGTATGCATCCAGTATATTGGAGATTCACAATCCCCTGTAGTCTACCTGCTGTCAGTGGGCACAAGCAACAGTTTTTGGACTGTGACTCTGGGTGCTTGTGTTCTCTGCACCCCAGCTGCCCACCAACCACCATCACCACACAACTACAACTTGTCTTACTTTTTCTCTGTTTGTTGGCATGCTGCACTTTCCCCACAGTACTATAACATGTCTTACCTGTTCTGTGAGTCCTGTCATTTTTAGCTCACTGAGACTGCACCTCTCTGTGAAAATATCTGTAACTGACATGGCCTCCTTGGGCAGTGAGTGTGGTCTTAAGCTCTTTTGTTAGTTATCTCATTTGCTGCCACTTTGCCTTTCTGGTAATACATACTGATATCCATTTCTTTAAATTTGTTGATTGTCATTGTAATGCAGTCTCTCATAAGATAATAATTTCAGATGTCCTCTCACTAAAATTGGGCTTGTAGTGCACCTATTATGCAATAATAATAATAATAATAATAATAATAATAATAATAATAATAATAATGTCATTTACCATGATTGCATCTGGAATGTACCAGTAATACAATGCACTATTATACATTTTCCTCACTACAAGGGTTGGACCTGTTTATGCAGTGCATGAGCCTCAAGTCACATACAGTGTGTGTGTGCGTGTATGTGTGTGTGTGTGTGTGTGTGTGTGTGTGTGTGTGTGTGTGTGTGTGTGCGTGCGTGTGTGTGTGTGTGTGTGTGTGTGTGTGTGTGTGTGTTTGTTTCTGTGTGTGCACAGAGAGCCTAGCCACTATAAGAGATTCCATTGCAATAATGACTCTGGTCATCTTGTTTCAAGCTGCAATGGAGGTCACACAGAGAGTTTGTGCAGCCATGATGTCTGGCTATACTAATGTCACCTTTGCCTGCACTGCTAACCACATGCATCATACTAACATATTTAATGCCCCCAGAGCACATGATTGCTCATACTATAATCCACTCACTTATGTAGTGAGTGTGTTTTTCACAGCTCACTGTCTCAGGTATGTCCCCACTGTGTTGGCATTTATGAATATTTATTAATCAGGCCACATTACACTGTCTTCACCATGTTATTTTCCACAGTGCAATCATGTTATGCTCTTTTTTATTTATTTTTTCTTAAAGGCACTCTATAGGCCTTTATAATCATTGAGCTAAAATGTTCAAAACATTCAACATTTGGATAAGGAAGTTATAGTAAATGGCCATTGCAAAAGGGCAAACATGTTGTTTTATTTTGTTTGCAATGCTGTACATTTTATAGCCATGTGATTTTTCTCATTTAATATATTCTTTTCTTTGCAATAGTTTTCAGTGGTCTGGGACTACTTTTTCTGTACCTTTGCTCTCAGCAGTGAATATTGCTTATATTGTTTCATTAAGAAGGGTAGGCTATCTTATTAACCATATTATGTTTTCAGAAAACAAGAGTTATATAGTATTTAGAATTAAAGGCTGGATAAAAAATACATGAGCAATAGTAATAATAGTAATAAATATACTATGAAAAAAATAAACAGTTTTATCATTATGGGTGAACTTTCAAATATATCCTGAGAATGAAAAACTGTTTTGAGTACTTCTTAAATGAGCTGTGATTGATTTTACTGAGAACTTCTTATTTTATGTTAATTTTAATTCTGTCTTTACTGCTGTCTTTCTGATGTGTATTTACATATAATTGTTTTCTTTGTAGAAATAACGTTAGGTCTAACATTTGGTATTTTTGTTGCCGAGTTCAGGATTTGCTTCATGATACAGAAAGCTGGTTTCCATGATGCATTCATCTATTTATGTAGCTGTTTCTTTGTTATTTTATAATTCATTGTACACTTCATTGTATCTGTCATTCACAGTACTTATTTTATTACCATCTCCAAGTCTTATACCCTACTTTTTTAATTCCTTTCATATGATTGATATGAAACCTTGTTGCCATTTATATGTTGCCCTTATTACTCTGCATAGCTCAGCAGTCTATTTTGGATATATTTGTCTGATACATATTCTTTGCAAAAAGAAATACTGTATAATAAAATATGTTCATTTTTAAGGCGCAGATGAACTGTACTTAGGTGTTAAGCCTTCCTTTTCATTGTAAGTTTTCATGGCATTCTGTTTGGGTTGTCTGTAGGTATTATTGAAAGATTACATTACAAAACTACTAACCTAAACCTAGACTTCTCATGTTATGTATTTTTTCATTTTTATATAGTCAAAATCTCTCCATCTCTATCCTGAACTAAGACACAGTAGCCCTTTTAGCATTCTAAATCTATCTTGTTAACTGCACAGATTAATAATATTTATAAGTTTCTCATCTTACAGTGCTAGTGTATCCTTTAGGCTTGTGTTTGTTTTATAAAAGTCTTTATTTTCTGTTTTATTTCATAAACAAAACTGCAATATTTTATCTCATGGTTTAGATCAGGAAATGCATATTAATATCACATGTGTTCTTGACCTACTCATCAGCACCTATTTTCACACTTTTTAGCCATTCCAACATTTTTCTAATGTCTGTTCTTAATGCAGGTTTGAGAACATTGATGCATTTTTAAAATATACTCTTGGCAGAGCCTAAAAAAATAAAAATAAAACATTTGGCATGTTGAATCAGACAAGTGAAGTATGCCATTGTATATCTTATACAGGATAATGATTTTAGCGAATATAAAAAAATAATATATTATTAAACTGTGAACTGACTTGTATGCCTGACTTTTAAAATTTTTTTAGCAATTGCACATCACTTCTGTCCTAGAATTTATTGTATCTATTTTCTAGGAATTCTGCTTTGAACGAGGGACTTGCTGAAATGTTTTGATCTAAATGAAACACATCGTACCTAGCATATTTAAGAGCTTCTCAAATCACAACGTGGCTGCTCTGGGAGAACCTGTCAAAAGACAGGCACTTCAAAGAGAATAGTAATGTGATGTCTTTTTTTAAATTTTCTCTCATTTTATGGGTTTGTCTTGAAAAGAAAAGATAAAGTACATGACTCAATTGCATTTTTCCTAAAGAAGTACATTCTATAGCTAGATCTGTAATGCAGAACTAATAATCACTTAAACTAAACAACATAATTTGAGTAATTAGATGTACTTTAGCACATTTAAACAATGAAATATGCCATTAGTTAACCTTGTCAAGGTCCAGATTCCAAATCAATTTATACTTCTTGCAGCATAGTACCTGAAACATGTAGACAATGCTTTATTCTAGGAAACATGTTCAGGGATTCCTCATCATGTTGGATTCATGTTGGATTCATCCCCTTCATACAATGGTGATAACTCTGAAAACATTTAAAATATTGAACAGTTAGCCTAAAGTGCAGGAACACATCAATACTATGATGCTAGTGTCATGCCTTACACTGCATGCATGAACACCATGCATGTATACATGCATGTCACACTGTGGACGGGTTAGGCTTTTGGATGTTCTTGATGGTTATGTGGCAAAGCCAACAAACCAAAATATTATGCCAGCAATACTTAATGAGTTTTATTTAGAGTGAAGATTTGAATCTTATTACATGCTCTTGGTGTAGCAGGTATCCCAGACAATTGTGGCTTTGGCATAGAATCTGGTGGGGAATAGTCCACCCCCAATAGAATGATGTCATACTGATAGCATAGTTCAAACTTAGTATCAGGGTAGCACTACAGGATATTAGCAGACCTTTTCGGTACCATCCTTGTCATTTTGGAACCTTACCCCATGGATGATGGAGTCTGTTGACTATGTGGTTTGCTTTCTTTAAAAAGCTATGGAGAATGATTACTGATGTTCTGGTCATAAGGACCCCAGAAGGAGTCTGACTCTTATGAGTAACAGACTACGGTTTCTTCAAACCTTATTAAAGTGACCCCAATCTGCATCAGCGTTTCAAGAATGAAGATATTCACGGACATGAATTCCACTTCAGTTATCCTCTCTGGGATGAGTGAGCAGATATAAGCTGCTCAATAACACCCATTCCTGTCCAAATTCACCAGGGCTGAAGATGCAAACAACTCAGGTTTTCTGGATCATAGTGAAGGATCATAGAGAACTTGGATTTCATGCTCATTGTTTTGATTAAATTAAACACTAACACAACCTGCAAAAAAAGTTAGGATTTATGCTTTCATGACATGATTTCACTTACTAATATGTTCATATTTGGTAATGCATTTGTTCATGTATAACTACACTTAGATATATAGATCACATTAAAGGTGATATACTAGAGTAGGAATGTTACGTAATTAATGTAACCAAGTCAAAACTATTAATAAAGGCAAACATTCTGCCCTGGATTCACGAAGCTCTGTGCAAGAATAAGGCTATTCTTGCACGGAGTGGTTCATGTCTGTTTAGGATAGCAGCATGCCTTGCATATGCATGAAGGCGCGCTGCTATCTAAACTAAATGGACATGAACCAGGAACAAGTGCAGGGGCATGTGTCAGCAGTGCCAGCACCTGAAATATGCCTTCTTTGCTCTGAAACTGCCGTACAGCACTTTCTGGCACAGATGAGTGTCAAACTATATAATATTAGAGCCTGGCTCTAATATTATATAGCAAACGAGTGCCCGTAGACACTGAAATGTAAATAGCTAACATTTCAGTGTCCACAGACACTGAAAAAATAAATAAATACCACAAACACCTAGAAGGCAGCAGCCTTCAAGTGCACACCCCCAAATGTATTTTTGTTTTTCATGAAATAAATTTGAAGTTTAAACGCCGTCCAGCTTGTTTGCTTGGTGTGCCACTATGCTTAGCCTAGCTGAAATCCTGAAAATGATAGACAAGTGCTACTGTAATAAAAAACATCATCAAGCTGCTGTAGCGTAGTGGTACTGCCATGGTATACCATGTAAAACATGCTTGGGCCAAATCCCCCCACTGCAAAATTATTTAATAAACTTTTACGGAGTGTGAATGATAGATGTCAGTCATATGATTCACTTATAACTGACAAAAAAGGAAAAAACACACTGAGTCAAAGAAATTAATAAAATAAGCACTTTTGTTTACTTATAATCAGTAAACTTCATCAGACAAATGTTAAAAAGGTAATACAAAGCTTAAATAGAAAAAATTCAGTGACATCACCACCTGTTACAGAAAGACAAACCTCCATTTAAAGGGCCATAACAAAATACAATGAAAATAAAATCAAAATCCAAGCGCCATTAAATAAAACAATTACATCAAAGATTTCCAAAAGGCTTATGTATGGAAAGAAATATATATATATATATATATATATATATATATATATATATATATATATATATATATATGAACACAAGTATATATAAAAGTATATGCATATAAAATATATACACATAATTATTACCTGTTAAGAGCCTTCATTTTCAGAATGCTTCTGATAGAAACAAAATCATTCAGGACTGGGGGAACCAGGGCATTCCGTTTCAATTGCCATATTAATTCTTTCTCATCTAGTTTCAAAGACATTGGTCCACCCCTAACATTGTCATCAATTTTATCAATGACATGAAAAACAAATCCATGTGTGGGAAAATCCTTAATATGGCTCACTTATAGCACAGTTGGGGTGGGAATATGTAAAATATAAATGTAAAAAATAACATAAATTTAATGAAAAAAATAGATTTAAGCAATGCTTTGCTAGTGTAAGCATTGCTTACCTGCTGTCAGCATTGCTTAGCTGGCGTAAGCATTGCTATGGGGATCTGACTGGAGCTAATCATAGTGCAGCATATTAAAACTGGCCAATCAAGAACAAGTGTGGGATAACTGACCTATTTAAACTGCACAAGTGGGAATACAGCCATAACCATTTGGGACAGTAGGAACAAAACAGCTGGCATTGGAGAAGGTCTGTGCTTCTGAGCTAAACTTTGGGGCATCCAGGGGTCCAGGGTCATGGTTGGGCTCCTAGTTAAAAACCATGATGGCAGGCTGCTGCAGGGCCAGTACCAGGGCTCGCAGTATAAAGCGGAGGCCTGGGACTAGCTTACATGTGATCTCACCAGTGCCACTGGCATACTCCAGACTGGTGAGCAGGTATGTCATCACCATAACATCCTGAAGCCGAGGACGGGTGCACTCTTGGACCAGTGGATTCAAGAAGCCCAAGCGCAGGATGTCTCACATGTCTGTAAGTATGCAGTGTTATGTATCTCTAAGTATGGAAAAAGTTCAACTTGTGACTGTGCAGGTGTGATTAATGTGTGATGTCTTCCCATACAGCTGCAGTGGAGATGTCGCAGAATGTGCAGGCTCATGTCCAGTGACTGGCTTGACTGCATTGGCAGTATAGTGAATAGAGAATACCCCCTACTATTAGCAGTAAGGAATCAAAATTGTAGTAATGGTAGTACTGTCTGTATATATAATTGTGCTGTAAAAGTCAGGAATAAATGCCTGTGTCAGGCTGCCAGTGTTACAATGGAGTATTCCCAGCTGCTGTGTAATACAGATATCAGTAGTAAACAAGGTACAATGTGTAGGAGAGGAATATTAGAATATGTATGAGTGTGTTTGAGTGAACCTGACAAGAAAGTACCATGTTAGGGCTACTGTAACAGAAATAAAAAGCATTCCCCTGTGCAGATCTTGTAGGAATAGTAATTGTGGAGTTCTGAGTGGTACACAGATATGTATGTCAAAACTAATAAAGATGATCCCAGACACTGGTATGTGTCATCTCACTTGTACCTGATAAACAGAAATGTGTATGTCCTGCAGAATGCATTAACTGAGGTGAACTGAGTTAGCACTGCTTGTCTGCATACTTTAGTATGGGCATGTCAAATAACTGGAAAAAGGCAACAGTACATATTCCCATCAGAATGTGTTTTACTTGTTTGTCTGCCAGCATTGTCCTGTGTTAACCTTTCAGTTTTAGCCGTATGTAGCTGTGAATGTACTGAGAAATGTATAAGGCTAACAGGTGGAGAAAAAAAACCTACACTGTCTACTCAGGAATCTAAATTGTATGTAGTTGTAAAACAGTCAAATGTGCAATCCAGCTAATGTGCACATGTTTCACAATCAGTGACACCAACATCAGTTGTGTATGCATAATTTGTACTGAAAATGGGAAACAAATAATGTAACATGTCATAATAAAAGTACTGTGCACAAAAATATGTACTAGATAGAAATGCCACAAACAGCACACAACTCCCCAGTAGCTCACTCTGATACGAACTACACCTGTAGTTCAATTTTGCACACACAGCACTGTTTGAATCCAGGGAGCGCCACTAACATCTCAATCTGGTTCTACAGTTTTAAACTGCAATCTGAATAGAAAAAATAGAAAAAATAATGTACTGCAACACATGCATTGTCCATACAGGGCACACAGGTAAAGAAACCTGAATAGAAATACTAGTATGATGTGTATAACTATGAAAGGTGTACACTTGCTGTGTTGATCAGCCCCAGTCCGACAAATAGATGCAAGCTCGACATCCACACTCTGCAGTCTGGCCCAGACAAGCCCCTCAAGTGTCACGCTGTCATGGATAGTTTCCCCAGTTGCCAAGAAACCTGCACACAGAGAATGTCACAGTACATGTATGTGAAAGACAGCACACACTCTAAGGCCTGCAACTAATATGTGAATCTGAAATATGTGTAGAAACAGCAATGTAATGTGCACACAGTTCATCTGCATAGGCCGACACATAGATACATTGGTATAGAAACAGGTCTGATGTGTATAACTAAAATAAGGGTACAATTACTCTGTTGATATCACAGCTGCTGTTGGTTTGCTGTAGCAGCCCCATGGCCCAGGTAGAATGTAAGTGTGGTCAGAATAGAGAGTAGTGAATAGTAGTGTACTGACAATTATACTTCATAGCAGTTGTCAATTGAATCTATTTCCTTCCTCCGCCACTCAACTGATCCAACCATCACACTGAAATCAACATGAGTGTGTTCCTAAACTGTACAGTTGGGACCATTGTTCCATTTAGTTTATCATTGTTTAAACTGTGTGCATACTAATATTCCCTCTTGAATAGTCTTCTCATTGCCTGGCTCACATACCACTAACTGGCATGCTGTTGCAACCCTGAATGCCAGTCCATATATACATGGGTTCTGTTTGCTATGGCACTGTATTAATTGCACTGTTTTGGGTAAATGAGAAAATATCCATGCATGCTATTTTGACTAATGTTGTAATGTGTTGTGCATGACTAAGCAATACTCATTGTTAATTTTCACACCATAGCACAAATGGGAAGGCAAATCCCAGCGGATCAGACTCTCCCACCTCATCTGGCCAAGGCACCGGGTCCCAGCATGTCTGGGAACCAACCCAGATGTCCCTCATCTGCTGGTCCTCCACCACCCTCAGGTGGAACTGCTGCAGGGGATGGGGCTTGCTCCTCCTGTGCAAGTGGGTACGGTGAGGACATTGTCACCTGGGACGAGGTGTGTGGCATGGTGCGCAGTGTTCTCCAGATGGAGATGAATGACTGCCTGTGCCAGGTGGAGGGCAGGCTGTCACAGCATGAGGGTCAGGCAGCCACTCCAGCCCAGCCCCCAGCACAGCCACATTTGAGGATAAGGAGTAGTGGTGACTGCCATCAGGTGGGGACATCAGTGCCACTATTACCATCTGTGGGGCTCATGAGCTTCAGATTCCCAACCACCCTCCCCATCAAGGTGTTTACCCCCCCATGTGTCATACACCACCCCTGTCTGCTGTCTTGCCTGCCTGCAAATGCAACCTCTCCTACCAAACCTCCCTCACCACACTGATCAGTAATCCTGCCTTAGCATCCCACTCTCACCTTAAAAAAGGGCATCTGTCCCACAAAAAAGCACGTCCCATACATAACTCTGCATTTTGCCCAGAGACATGTACCCAGGACACAATCTAACCCTACTGATCATCTGTATTGTATGATGCCCATGCACCTCCCTGTAGGGTGTAAGGCTCCAAATTCTAAATTGCCCACATTGAAAGCAGCTGTTGCTGCCAAAGAAATGCAGAGCTATGGTCCTTTCCTACACCCATACTGCACATCCCTACTTTTTTCTCCTCTTGTTTGTCCCCATGCTTGCCCCAATTTCACCACTTTCCTATCTCCCTTTTTTTTCTTTTCTTTATTTGAAATTAGCGTGGGTTTAAGCATCCGTAAGTGAACGTAAGTGGGTGCAAGCAAAGCTAAGCTCACATAAGCGTCGCTTATCTCCACGCAAACCCAAGCAAACTCGCTTACAACTTCTTTAAAGTGCCTTAGTTACCCTGTCTCCAACAGCCCCTGTTCTGCCCAGCAACAAAATAATCAGCCCTTGCAAGTCTCAAACCCAGGACACTGCACACTATAGCCAAAGTAATTTACCACTAAGATATGTCAGATGTAAACAAATCTGATGTTTTCTCAAACATATCATCCATCACAGTCATTCAACAGAAGGGGAAATTAATTTATATATGTAGATGTCTGTATGTATGTGTGTGTGTGTATATCTATATATCTATATATATATATATATATATATATATATATATATATATATATATATAGATATATATATATATATATATATATATATATATATATATATATGTGTGAGTGTAAAGATATATATGTGTATGCACACACACACACACACACACATATTTATATATATATATATATATATATATATATATATATATATATATATATATATATAAACACAACAAATAAATAGATGACCAAAGGCACAGTTAATGGAGGTGAAGAGGCCCAAATTAAGAACCTCTTGTAATTATTGATATCATCCCCTCTTCCACAGCTGAACAGATCTGCCTTGCAACACAATAACCAACACATGCAAGTCTCACATCCAGGACCCTACACAACATAGCCAAAAGTTAACAGTATTCCATCTCAGCTGTATGATATTAGGATGATATCAATAACTTATCATGCAGAACAGTCTGTCAAACATAGGGAATGACCAAATCCACAAATAAACGAACCAGAACTCAATGAGAGACTACTTCTAAAATAACAGGCGTTTAATTAATCCAAGTACAATGTTAGCGCTTTCGGCTAAATCAAATATTTAGCCTTCTTCAGACAAACAGCGGAATCAAGTGTTACATTGCTTGAAATACGTTGTTGAAACCAATTAAAATAAAGTGCATCTTGCAATTTTATGTAACTATAGTTACGTTAAAGCAGAATGATACCTTACGTGTGTTTAGTCTCAAGTGCAGTTAAAGTACTGTGACTAACAATACGCTAAATATTTAAAACCATCCCTTATTACAAATTAATACCTTACATATTTTGAACTCAAATACAGATAAAATACTGTAATAAACAGTGCAATAAGTATTAAAAAACCTTTCCCTGTTACAAATATCCTTATTAATACATTAACCAAATGTCGAGTAACAAATACATGTAATGCTTACCAAATCGGTCTTACTTACGGCTTACTTATGAATTTATAAAAATGTAATGAAGCTCGACATGGAAAATTAATAAGAATAGTAGAAAGTATGTAGAAAACCTAACTCTCCAAAATACTATTACGTACGTACTATATATTGATTTGTTACAGAACTGCTGGTTTACCTTCCCTACCTTATGAATGTAAAATATGGAGTACAAAAATAACTTTTATACAGTCAATTCAGCAGGAAACAAGGTGTTAACTTATTTGATACACTGAATGGAAAAAATGCTTAAAGATTGTTATCTATTATAAGATAACCATTTCAACACACATTTGATCGATAAATTGTCATTGATATCTGGTAATAAATGTGCTCTTGTTCTAATTTGCCACATTAGCTCATCCATCTCCAGCCTTATTTGCCAAGGACCTCCCCTTACATCCGGCATTCTTTGTTGAACTATAACAAAGCTGAAAGAATGTGCTGTGTTGTCCTTAATGTGTCTAGCTAGAGCGTTGTTTTCATCTTTTCTATTGATTGCGTATATATGCTCGTATATTCTGGTCTTGATTCTACGCTCTGTCTTACCAATGTAAAAAGCTTTACACTGGTTACACAGAGCAGCATATACCACAGATTTGGATTCACAACTATAATGGTTGTCGATTTTATATGTCTTATCCATAATAGTGAATTCTGGACCTATTTTGAGAAATTTACATTGTGCACAAGCACCACACTTATACATCCCTTTTGGGCGTTGAGAAGTGGATTTTCTTGGTGCTCGCTCTAGAATGGCTTTTAAGTTTAAGCCTCTTCTATATGTCAATTTGGGTTTGTCACCTAATAGAGAGGAAAGAGTACTGTCATGGTTAATTACATCCCAGTTCTTGTTGAGAGTTTCTTTGATTTTGAAAAAATCTAGTGAAAAAGTATGTAAAAACGATACCCTATAATTGGTATCACTCTGTCCATCCTCTCTAAACAAACTTGCATGGATGGATACATTTCCACAATTAAGATCTTCTTCATTAGTAATTTTGTTAGTAATTTTATTACAAAGGAGCGGGATGAATTGACCCGTTTTCCATTTATTTACTACCTCCAAAATGATGTTTTCTATCAGGGTGCATGGGTAACCCCTTGCTAGGAACATATTTTTTAGTTTGTTGCATTCAAGCTGGAAATCATAATCCTCTGTAACCATACGTGATGCCCTAACTAACTGGCCTTTTACCACCGATCTTTTCTGGTGGTAGGGATGGTTACTAGAGAAATGCAACAAGCTGTTGGAATACGTAGGTTTTCGGTATATGTTGCTTTTTAATCTCTGATTACCAGCATCCTTTGTGAGAAGTATGTCTAAATAGTTAATCTCATTCTCTTCTATATTGAAAGTAAATTGCAAAAAGTTTGTCATGTTGGTCATTCGTTCAATGAAAATGGGAATGAGTTATTTGCCTCCCTTCCATATACAAAAGATGTCATCCTGGTACCTAGTGTACCAGGAGACATACTGTTGAAACATGACTTCTTTGAATAGGAGTTCCTTTTCCCAGTGTGCTAATACCGCATTGGCAAATGAACCCCCACAAGGGGAACCCATAGCTACACCCGAAGTTTGAAGGTAGAAACTATTCTCAAAGACAAAAAAATTGTTTGCCAAAACTAGCTCCAGAAGTGTTTCTGTTAGATATATAGTATTTTCTTCAACTTTTTTGGCAACCATAAATTCTCTCACCCAACTAAGACCTGTATCCTGTGGTATGACTGTGTACAGGTCCTTGATGTCTATTGTGAGGAAAACCATTTCTGTGGTATATTCAATTTCACTTATGTTTTTCAAAAAAGACCAGGAGTCTTTACAAATATGTGCCTCCTGTGCTAGTAGAGGTTTTATTATACTGTCCACAAGTTTGGCACAAGCGTAGGTAGCCGAACCCCTCCCATCCACAATTGGCCTAAATGGTGGTTCATTTAGTTGTTTATGTAATTTAGGTGTACCAAAAAAGGCCGGGATTCTCGGGGCCGGCATTTGCAAGTATTTGTATTTTTCTGGATTAATGAGTCCTTCCATAAGAAGGTCGTATAGTGTGTTGTTAATTCTACTATAAGCAACGTGTATTTCATTACGAGATGCTTCCTTGTACACTGATGTGTCCAAGTGTCTCATCATGTACTCTACATATTTAAAATGATCCATAAGGGATGGTTTTAAATATTTAGCGTATTGTTAGTCACAGTACTTTAACTGCACTTGAGACTAAACACACGTAAGGTATCATTCTGCTTTAACGTAACTATAGTTACATAAAATTGCAAGATGCACTTTATTTTAATTGGTTTCAACAACGTATTTCAAGCAATGTAACACTTGATTCCACTGTTTGTCTGAAGAAGGCTAAATATTTGATTTAGCCGAAAGCGCTAACATTGTACTTGGATTAATTAAACGCCTGTTATTTTAGAAGTAGTCTCTCATTGAGTTCTGGTTCGTTTATTTGTGGATTTGGTGGTTCAACTGTTTCTCGTTTGTGCATTATCGTTTGAAATGGCGAGCGGAACCGGAGATACTTCGTTGGTTTCAACTACACAGCGGAATGTTTGTGACAAGGTAGTGGACAGTTCTAACAACAATTTAACCACCCTTGTGGAATTGCTCTTGGGTAGAGTGGACGCTCTCACACAAAAAGTCGACGCTATGTCAGCGTTGACTTCTACTCAAGAAAATAGACCTTTTGGTTTAATTCCATCGCAGCAGAGTGACAGCGATTTTTCCATCCCGAATGGGCAGCAATCACCTGTAAATGGAACACCAACTTCTGGACTTATTCCAACAGACGGAGGTGTATCAGGCTCAAACGAGCAGTTCCGTTCCGGACTTACACCGACTGGGGTATTACATCCAGGTAACAGTAACGTTAATTTTAGTATTAACACTAACAACTTATTGAATTCCAACAAGCAAGGAATACCAATCATGGCTGACTTTTTGGTCAATAATAACTTTTTCAGCCAGGGATACAGGCCATGTACTGAACCTAATACCAACCAAATGGCTGAAACTAATTCACTAGGTGATAAGATTGATGAATTTGATAATAAGCTATATAAATACAAAAAGTTGCAGCTGGAGGTCGCATACCTCAATGAGTGTGTCAAAAATAAGATTGTCCCAAAAGGTTTGCGACAATGGCATTTTCCATCTGGGTTGGTGGAAAACTCTCCTTTTCACCAAGAACTCCTGGGTTTATTTGATCGACAGGGTATTGAATTCCTGCAGGCCCTCATGGCCTTTTATTCTAAGGACATTGCGGTCTTGTCGTCGGATTTGGATGCCCTTGAGAAAAACATCACATCTGACAGTGAATTTTTGCGATATAAATACGATTATTGTCGTATTTTCTCCAGTATTGAAGCAAGTATGGAGAAATTACTATTCACTAAAAAGAAAAAACTAAGCAGAGACTTAACTGATTATGCTAATAAAACTGCTTATCCCAGGCCTACTAGTAAAACATATGTCACCCAAGGTGAAACCATCAACCAGATTGGGCAAAATAACTACGCTACCTCAGCAGTCAATATTAATAATGTCAACAATCAGGAAGATCCACCTGTACAAAGACAAGGGTCTAGAAGGAGCCCAAGGTTGAATAATAACAACAACAATGCAAACAACTTGAACCAGGCAAATACAGTAGCACATGGTTCAAGAGATGATAACCAGACACAGGGCCAATTTCCAGGGGATTCTAACCAACAAGATAGCCAGGATTTTCACCAGGTCAACAACGCCCGTGTCACCAATCGTATGAGAACCCAAACGGTGAACAATACGAGGAACAAGAGACGAGGGGGGGAGGAGGAGATGATCCACATCCCCACATTTGGCTCAGAACCAAGAATTTTAAAAAGTTCAAACAATGACTTTATGGTGTACAACTATACGCTTATTGACATCCATCAGGACATTGTTGATTTTTTCGCAAAGGACTTGTCCTTTGTTCCAGGACAATATATGGATATAGGAAAAACACTTGTAGATTTGAAAGTTTTTGTCAGAAAACTTAATTTAAATGCATTACTTGGTAATAACACAGAAGTACTGAATCCTTTAAGGGTTTCAAGTACATACAATCCACCTCTCCACCCTATTCTAGCAGTGTTTGAGAAAATGTGTGAAATAGATCTCTGGGCAATAAAAAAACAGATTATGTATACCAATCAAAGGGATGTTCACAACATGACCACATTAGAGTGGGATTTTCTCCAGCTCCTAAGGGATTGTAAAATCCGTGTCATGAAACCTGACAAGGGTGGGGGGGGTAGTATTAATGGATCATTTTAAATATGTAGAGTACATGATGAGACACTTGGACACATCAGCGTACAAGGAAGCATCTCGTAATGAAATACACGTTGCTTATAGTAGAATTAACAACACACTATACGACCTTCTTATGGAAGGACTCATTAATCCAGAAAAATACAAATACTTGCAAATGCCGGCCCCGAGAATCCCGGCCTTTTTTGGTACACCTAAATTACATAAACAACTAAATGAACCACCATTTAGGCCAATTGTGGATGGGAGGGGTTCGGCTACCTACGCTTGTGCCAAACTTGTGGACAGTATAATAAAACCTCTACTAGCACAGGAGGCACATATTTGTAAAGACTCCTGGTCTTTTTTGAAAAACATAAGTGAAATTGAATATACCACAGAAATGGTTTTCCTCACAATAGACATCAAGGACCTGTACACAGTCATACCACAGGATACAGGTCTTAGTTGGGTGAGAGAATTTATGGTTGCCAAAAAAGTTGAAGAAAATACTATATATCTAACCGAAACACTTCTGGAGCTAGTTTTGGCAAACAATTTTTTTGTCTTTGAGAATAGTTTCTACCTTCAAACTTCAGGTGTAGCTATGGGTTCCCCTTGTGGGGGTTGATTTGCCAATGCGGTATTAGCACACTGGGAAAAGGAACTCCTATTCAAAGAAGTCATGTTTCAACAGTATGTCTCCTGGTACACTAGGTACCAGGATGACATCTTTTGTATATGGAAGGGAGGCAAGGAACTCATTCCCATTTTCATTGAACGAATGACCAACATGACTAACTTTTTGCAATTTACTTTCAATATAGAAGAGAATGAGATTAACTATTTAGACATACTTCTCACAAAGGATGCTGGTAATCAGAGATTAAAAAGCAACATATACCGAAAACCTACGTATTCCAACAGCTTGTTGCATTTCTCTAGTAACCATCCCTACCACCAGAAAAGATCGGTGGTAAAAGGCCAGTTTGTTAGGGCATCACGTATGGTTACAGAGGATTAAGATTTCCAGCTTGAATGCAACAAACTAAAAAATATGTTCCTAGCAAGGGGTTACCCATGCACCCTGATAGAAAACATCATTTTGGAGGTAGTAAATAAACGGAAAACGGGTCAATTCATCCCGCTCCTTTGTAATAAAATTACTAACAAAATTACTAATGAAGAAGATCTTAATTGTGGAAATGTATCCATCCATGCAAGTTTGTTTAGAGAGGATGGACAGAGTGATACCAATTATAGGGTATCGTTTTTACATACTTTTTCACTAGATTTTTTCAAAATCAAAGAAACTCTCAACAAGAACTGGGATGTAATTAACCATGACAGTACTCTTTCCTCTCTATTAGGTGACAAACCCAAACTGACATATAGAAGAGGCTTAAACTTAAAAGCCATTCTAGAGCGAGCACCAAGAAAATCCACTTCTCAACGCCCAAAAGGGATGTATAAGTGTGGTGCTTGTGCACAATGTAAATTTCTCAAAATAGGTCCAGAATTCACTATTATGGATAAGACATATAAAATCGACAACCATTATAGTTGTGAATCCAAATCTGTGGTATATGCTGCTCTGTGTAACCAGTGTAAAGCTTTTTACATTGGTAAGACAGAGCGTAGAATCAAGACCAGAATATACGAGCATATATACGCAATCAATAGAAAAGATGAAAACAACGCTCTAGCTAGACACATTAAGGACAACACAGCACATTCTTTCAGCTTTGTTATAGTTCAACAAAGAATGCCGGATGTAAGGGGAGGTCCTTGGCAAATAAGGCTGGAGATGGATGAGCTAATGTGGCAAATTAGAACAAGAGCACATTTATTACCAGGGATCAATGACAATTTATCGATCAAATGTGTGTTGAAATGGTTATCTTATAATAGATAACAATCTTTAAGCATTTTTTCCATTCAGTGTATCAAATAAGTTAACACCTTGTTTCCTGCTGAATTGACTGTATAAAAGTTATTTTTGTACTCCATATTTTACATTCATAAGGTAGGGAAGGTAAACCAGCAGTTCTGTAACAAATCAATATATAGTACGTACGTAATAGTATTTTGGAGAGTTAGGTTTTCTACATACTTTCTACTATTCTTATTAATTTTCCATGTCGAGCTTCATTACATTTTTATAAATTCATAAGTAAGCCGTAAGTAAGACCGATTTGGTAAGCATTACATGTATTTGTTACTCGACATTTGGTTAATGTATTAATAAGGATATTTGTAACAGGGAAAGGTTTTTTAATACTTATTGCACTGTTTATTACAGTATTTTATCTGTATTTGAGTTCAAAATATGTAAGGTATTAATTTGTAATAAGGGATGGTTTTAAATATTTAGCGTATTGTTAGTCACAGTACTTTAACTGCACCTGAGACTAAACACACGTAAGGTATCATTCTGCTTTAACGTAACTATAGTTACATAAAATTGCAAGATGCACTTTATTTTAATTGGTTTCAACAACGTATTTCAAGCAATGTAACACTTGATTCCGCTGTTTGTCTGAAGAAGGCTAAATATTTGATTTGCAAAGCTAACATTGTACTTGGATTAATTAAACGCCTGTTATTTTAGAAGTAGTCTCTCATTGAGTTCTGGTTCGTTTATTTGTGGATTTGGTGGTTCAACTGTTTCTCGTTTGTGCATTGTCTTTTAAACATAGGGAATGTACAATATGGAACCAGTAAACATTTCAATGATACATACACACACACACACAAACACACACACACACACACACACACACACACACACACACACACATATATATATATATATATATATATATATATATATATATATATATATATATATACACATATAATTATACATATATTACTATGTATTGATATGTAAAAGAAGATGTATATTTAGAGAGTGCGCAGCATACTGAACAGCTAGTATTCCTACATTTGTCACCTTTTAAAATGGCCAGTGTTTGATTCTCTCAAACAAAAGAAAATTATTGCATGAAACATATACCCACAGAGAAGTCAAAGGATATGACACCACACACAGGTTGACATACATAGAAATGTTTATTTGTGTACTATTTCAGCTGTATATGCTATTTCATATAGCAGTTAGGTGTTTGACATACATAATAACTGAGTAATGCAAATCTCAAGCAAAACATTTGATACAGTAATCTGAAAATATAACATATGTTGCTGTCCAGGCCAAGGTCTTCAAGTAGTACAACAGTAAAGAAACACTGGCCTGAAATATAAGAATCAATAAACATTAATTAATTACAGATGTAGTTCAGCAGCCTCCAATTACACTCTGTACTCAAACTCTAGGGGGAAAATAATTAAATTGTCAGAATGAAAATGTATCTGTTACATAACAATGCTTAACTTAAGACATCACTATCACACTGACAAACAGAACTATCTGTAAGACAGTAAACACTACCCTACCACTGTTTCCATGGTGAAATGTATGAAAATGTACAGCCATATACCTTAATGTGTCTTACTACTGATATCCCTCACATGTTGTAACAGCCTAGGTTATAAATGGTGCATATCCCTCCCTCATAGAATGACTTACAAGTGCATATAACAGTGTTACATACACTGACCTCTGGACTGTACTAGGTCACAAATGTTTTGTCCAGCTATAGCCCACATATATTTAGACCCTCCCCCACAATATACGTGGGAGTCCACAACATCACTGGAATGATGGCAGGAATGTCAGCACTACATAATGATAGGCCACTACTTAACAATCTCTTACTGCATGAAACACGGACAAAGCCTAGTATATAGGTGGAGGACAGAGCCTGGAACACATGGCCATAGTTGCAATGTTGCTGTTATACACTGTGAACGCTGCTGGTGTTACAAGATTGGCTGCAACATACCCTTACTCAGGAACATGAAGTCAGAAACACAAATGGATGCAACCATGTACTAAACATACATAATGCCACTGTTATATCAGAGACAAGACCTGTGTGGTGAACAGACTAAACATAACAGCCAATCCTCTGGCCATCATGTGGATAAGCCCACACTTGACAGCTATGCAGACAGACTGCATTCCATGCTAAACTAGCTTGTATATACAAACTCTGTAAAACTAGCTGTATACAATGCATATAACAACAATACTCACACTGTCTGTAGGTCTGGACCTTATACCAATATGTAGTTGGCCTGTGTCTGCAAGTCCTGTTGTAAGAGGTATTGCTACCTGCTAATAATAACACAAACGAAGCCAGCACCATGCCAGTAAAGCGTTTATTGCGATCTGGTACCTCGGCTTTTCGCCTTCAAATGGATCACCTATTGCTACCTGCTGTCTGTAACACTACTGCACACACACAGGAAGGATGTCTTCCATACAGGAAAGGTAAAGGAACAACATCCACATGATGTAGTAATTTATAGTAGTGGGTTACCATGACAGTGGTAAATGGAAGTGCTACACAGCTGGCTGCATGCAGTTAGCAAGTGGTGTACACTGATTGGTGCAGAGACCATCACCTGATAATGAGCATCACCTACAAAATCCATGCTGCAACCTATTCAAAGCAGCTCAATCTCTGTAGTGGAGAGAGAGCGTGAGAGAGAGAGAGAGAGAGGAAAAAATAAATAAATAAATTAATAAAATAACTAAAACAACTAAAACTACAAACCAAACCTATATAACACAGGGGACACATAAAAGTGTACCTAAAAGAGAGGACAATACTACAACAAGTATGTGAAACATATATGCATATAATTGAATGTAGTACTTGGTCTGTAATAATGGGGTGGATGCTGTGGAAAAATTTATATGTGCCATAAAGAGTTGTTGTTTTAATGCTGTCCTGCTGAACAACTGCTATGGACATAGCCTCTGGCCCTGTGGGCAGTGGGCCTTACCTGTCAACTGTGCAGATCAGCACTGAATGACAAGATGTAAGACATCATAGTGTGTGTTCATAGGTTCATAGGTTCATAGGTTCATACTAGGCTATCTGCCCAAGGGCATTTATAAGCCTAGCCCATAGTTATGTGGCTTTCACCACCCCTTTAGTTTGAATAAAAACTATGCCTATCATTTTGCTGTGCCTCTGTCAAGCAGTGACACTGAAGTAATCCCTGGGGTATATCTGCAATCTCCCATCCATTGGTCAAGATTCCTCTTGAACAAGGCCAGAGAGGTGCTCTGCCTCACATGTACCGGGATTTTGTTCCACAGCATAGGGAGTCTCTGGGTGATGAATCTGTCCCTCCAGCACGTTCTATTTATAAACGTGTCAAGGTTTAAGTCTCACGCCCTTGTGGTTCTGAGGGACCTAGATTTTTTGAGGTGAAGCATATTCATCAAATCTGGGTTTGACATGGCCTTATATGTCAGGCACAGGTCACCTCTGAGCAAGCGGTATGAGACTGAATAGAGCTGGAGTTCTTTCAGTCGGGCAGCATAAGACATACTTTTGAGACCCTTTATCCTTTTGGTGAGGAACTTTTGGGGCCTTTCAAGCTGCAGCAGGTGTCTGGTCAGATACATTCCGAACGCGGCATTGTACTCAATCATAGGTCTAATAAGTGATGAGTACAGGGCGACGATGACCTCCCTTGATCTAGATGTGAATCCCTTCATGATCAGGTGGGTGATATAGAAGGTTTTCCTAACTACTTTAGCAACATGAGTGTCAAACGAAAGGCTACTGTCAACCTGGGTCCCCAGATCTCTGATGACTTTTTCTGTGCTCAGTGGATTGCCACCTATATGGTAGCTAGGGGTAACCTTGTTTTTCCCGAAGGGTATGACTATGCATTTTTGGCGTTTAACTTCAGGCCATGGCTCTGGCACCAGTTATCCGTTTCTGTGAGGCCCTTCTGGAGGATATCTGTGTCAGATGTGTTTTCGACTATGGCGCCCAGTTTGCAGTCATCTGCAAACTTTGTCAGCCATAACCCTCCTGTGTTTGCTTGTACTTCAGAAAAGTAGATGCTGAACAAGAGTGGACCCAGGACTGAGCCCTGTGGGACACCACTTGTGACAGGCTTTGAGTCTGACATGGCTCCAGCAACTCTGACCCTGTGGGTTCTGTCACTTAGCCAGTTTGCAACCCATCTTGTGATGTATGGGTTTACATTCAAGCTGATGGGTTTTCGATACCTGAGTGGGGTATTGTGTCGAAGGCCTTTGCCAGGTCGAGGTAGGCTGTATGGACTGCCTTTCCCTCATCAATGGCCTTGGTGACTGTCTCGAAAAAGTCAACCAAGTTTAAGAGGCAGGATCTGCCTTTGACAAAGCCAAACTGAGTTGGATCCAAAGTCTGCAAGTTCCCTATGTCTTTATTTATGAGTTCCATTATGATCCTCTCCATGGCTTTGCAGATAAGGCTTGTCAAGCTAATGGGCGGTAATTTCCAGGGTCTGTGGAGGCACCGCCCTTATGAAGTGGGACCACAGTCGCCGTGCGCCACTCCTTGGGTAATGATCCTGAGGTGAGGCTAAGATTAAACAGCTGTCCTAACTGTGGGTTTAATTCCTCATTGAGTTCATGAAGCACACAGCCGGGGACACCATCCGGTCCCATGGATGCTGTGTTTTTGCCTTAGTGAGGGCAGTTCTCACCTGGGCGTTGGAGATGTTTGGGGGCTACAATCCTCTGGAATAGATATCTCTCCTTTTGGGGAGGGGAGAAGTTTGCACTGAACCTGTCAGCCAGTATGTTGGCAATGTGTGTAGGTTCAGTAATTTTCACATCATTTTGAACTAATTCTGAGCATATCTGGGAGTTTCCTCCTAGGTTTCTAACATAGCTAAAGAAGGCCTTATGATTCTCTTTAGAGTCCTTGGCGATTTTTCTCTCAAAATTTGCCTTGGATGATTTTATGAGAGCTCTTAGTTTTTACTTATAATGATCAAAGGTGTCTTACCTTTCAAGGATTTTGCTCTATCTTGTAGTAGCTTCCTCCTTTTGTTGTAGAGCTTGTTTATGGCTGGGGTCCACCAGACTGGACGCTTGCCTTTGGTACAGAGAGTCTTAGTTTTGTTTGGGATTGCCTGATCCATGCAGTCCTGTAGGTGCTGGTAGAAGGCATTTGTAAGTGATTCAGCGGTTTGAGTAATGTTTACCACTGGCTCAGGGGCCTTAAAGGAGACCACACTAGTTTTTAGAAGTGTGAAATCGGCTTTTGAGAAGTTTTTCACTGTGGTCTTTTTGTTTCAGGTGGGCGGGATGAGGACCTCCAGCGAGATTAGTTTATGATCTGATCTCACCAGTGAGGGGTAAACATTTTGATCCCATGTTCGTGATGATGAGATCAAGTATGTTTTCTCCTCTTGTGGGGATGGTGACTAGTTGTTCCATGGCATTTGAGTTTATGAACTCCAGGAATCTTTGGGTTAGAGTGTTCGGGCTTGAGTAGTGTTCCCAGTCTATATTAGGGTAGTTGAAGTCACCTAGTATGATGGTGTTTGGAGATACATTTATCCCCTCCAATGTTTTCAGGAAGGCCATGTGAGGTTCCTGAGTTTGAGAGGGTGGCCTGGATGGTCTCCGATGCATCATGCATTGCCACCAACCTTGAGGTGTGGGTGTCCTTTATGAATATGGACACCCCCCCTCCTTTCTTGGTGTTGTCCGGATTTTGGGGCCGGAACGCATGATATGAGGTGAAACCTGTTAGTGCTGGGGTGCTCTCAGGAGCCTTGAACCAGGTTTCTGTCACAGCACAGACATCGATGTTCTCCATATTGAGAAGGGCCTCGAGTGCGTGCATCTTGAGATTGAGACTTCTGGCATTGAGCAGCATTACCCTTAGTTTTTTTCCTTTTTGGTGTTCTAGGGTGGTAGGTTTAGAATTTGAGCCTTGCCTAAAAAAGGCACTATGGGGGTGGCAAGAGCCTTTGCCAATATCCGGAAGCCCAGGGGTGACAGGTGCAAGCCGTCCCTTGTGAAGCAGCGTGGCTTGTCCAGCATGTCATCCCAGGCAGACAGACATTGGATCCCCTTTGAATGACACCAGAATTTAAGTAAATTGTTAAAGCTGATCATCTTATCACTGTATTGTGGCATCATTCTAGGTGAAGGTAGGATACTGCTCAAGGTCAGGGTCATACCTGCCTGGGCTACATAATCAGAGAGCTCCTCGATGTCCCTTTTCATGTAGTCCAAGGAGGTATGTCTCAGGTCATTGACACCAGCGTGGACAATGACTGAGTCGTACTTGTACCTGCTGTTGAGAGACCAGAGTGCTTGCGTTATGTGGCGGATTCTAGCGCCTGACAGGCAGCTTACTGTGACCTTCTCTTTACTCAGTCTGGTGAGCGGGACGTCAGTGTGTCTGACTATGGAATCACCAATGACAAGTGTGTCTGGCATTTTGTTTGGCCTTAAGGGCTGTGACTGTTTGACACTCTGACTGTGTGGTCTATGTGTTGCATGTGTTGGGTCGTGAGGTGGTAGTTGTTTGGGTGTCTGCTTTGTTGGCCTCTGCTGTTTTGGTAAATTTTTGATCAGAGCCTCCGAGTATGTCTTTGTGTGAGTATGTGTATGATTTGAAATTGTGATGGTACCATGTGTGACTGGGTATGTATTGTGTGTGGTTACCTTCTCCTCCTGTCTGGTCTTGCCAGTCCTATGTTGAGAGAGCTCAGCCTCCAGTTTGGCCGTATAGTTGCATCTCTCGCATGTATTTGTGTTTTGTGGGAGAAGGAGAGGATTGTCTGTGTACATGAGGCAGTTGTAACATTGCCTCAATATTCCCAGGTTCACCAGTTGAGCTGGAGAGGACACTAGCAACTGATCCTCGACATACTAGAAGTAGTAGATAAAGAGACTTTCAAAGGACTCCGAGGGAAGTGGGTTTTAGGCTGGTGGGGTACTATCTATAATAAGAGTGCTTTATCAAGGTGCAAGTACTGTAGGAGTAAGTGCTAGGCTATACAGATAGAGAATAGTCTACTTGGGAATCAAGTAGAGATGAACTTTTCAGTTATAGGATATGCTGGTTAGATCAGCAGTACAGCTCGAGGAAGGTAGTTTTAAGGGAAAATTGGAAGAGTGGAATTTAGATGGCCCAAATAGTTTAACCTTGTTTAACCGCTGCTGCTCTTGTGTGCAACAGTGGTAACTCCACGCTAAATCGCGCTTACGCGCGTTTAGCGTGTTTTATAGCAGGGGGCTGAAGGGAGCTAGGAATTGGCCCAAAACGACCAATGGACTACTAGTTTCTGGCTGAAACTTCACCAAATTAGACAAAAAGGCCGCTCAGTGCTTCCCACTCCCACTGGTAAGCAAAGAAACCTCCCTCCTTCCTAATAAGGCAATGGATCAGTAACAGGAACTAAAAACAAAGCCCAGGGATCAGCAACTCTGAAACTGGACTACTCTAGTTCAGTAAGGCGGGAAAACAAGAGATTTTTTTTGTTTTATTACAGAGACAAGGAAAAAAAACAGACAGTAAATGCTTCTGTACCTCAAGACATGTATATTAGTATGGCAAATGGTTGGTGGTGGAAATAATGACGTTATGATAGACACATGAGTTTCAGACCCCACCACCTGCAGGACAGTCATGTTAATGTGAAATGTATCATGTACAAACACCATAGGTTTGTAATAGGCTTATCTGCTAATTGTCCCTATATATACCCCCTAATGTAAGGCTGTATCCACATGTGACACTTGTCTGTTTTGTAGCAAGGTAGAACAGTGCAGCTGTGGAGGAAGGAGAGTTAGAGTGTGCTGACCTGATGCTTGAATGCACCCCATATATATATATATATATATATATATATATATATATATATATATATATATATATATATATATATATACATGTATGTCTACAGATATACAGACACACACACATATATATATGTATATATATATATATATATATATATATATATATATATATATATATCAAAATACACACACACACACACACACACACACACACACACACACACACACACACACACACACACATATATATATATATATATATATATATATATATATATATATATATATATATATATATACGTGTATGTCTACATATATACATACACACACACACACACACACATATGTGTGTGTGTGTGTGTGTATGTATATATATATGTGTGTGTGTGTGTGTGTGTGTGTGTGTGTGTGTGTGTGTGTGTGTGTGTGTGTGTGTGTGTGTGTGTGTGTGTGTGTGTGTGTGTGTGTGTGTGTGTGTGTGTGTGTGTGTGTGTGTGTGTGTGTGTGTATATATATATATATATATATATATATATATATATATATATATATATATATATCTAAATAAAACTAAGAAATGAACTCCGTGACAATAACAGCATTCAAAGAATAGTAAAAATAACCAACAACTCTTGTAGTACTTTAGCGCTTTCGTCTTATTTATTATCAAGACTTCTTCAGAAAGACATGTTTTAAAATTGTAAACAACCATTTTCACTGTGTTTAAATACATTTGTTTTAGCAGTCCATTTAAATTAACAACAGTTCCTTTTCAATAGTAAAGTGTGAACAGGCAAGGTGCTGTGTGCATTTTCATTAACATTACAATCGCAGTTACATAAGGTAAATTAGACAGACAGTAATAGCCTTGTGGTGCCATGTGCATACTAATAGGGATCGTGTGCAAAAAGGGATCATGTGCAAAAGCAAAAAAACAAAGTGGGGGAATGGGGAAGGATGAGAGTCATGCTGTGATAATTCTAATATTAACACCCAGATTGGTTCATCCCTAACGGGACAACCCAGAAATTAGATATAGTTTCTTTGCGTAACTTATGAGTCCATGCCTCCAAATGTAAGTAAAGAAGGGCATGGACGAAGGTGGAGGAGTCAGGTACAGAGTCCTATTATGCTTGGGTATCAGTGCGTGTGTAGAGAAATGTGTGGGTATGCCATCCGAGGGGTGGAGTGGAAGGAATGTGGTGTGGACTTGAGGGGGGGCTGTTTGGGGGCCACCCAGGACACACAGTGCTGAGCCGAGGTTTGATGGGTGAGAGAATATGTATAATAGAGCATCCCAGAAGACTGGGTCTGGTTCAGATGGTACCATCCCTTGAATGGCTGTGTGAAAAGTGAGACTGGGGGGTGTTGGTGGGCTCAGCGGGGACTAGCCTGGTGACTGGGAGCATGTGTGTAGGGGATGGGGGGAGACAAAATTCAGAGAGAGAGGAAACACATTATATTCACTTGCACAGCTGTAAATCCATAAACACATTAACTCCGCTTGCACGATTCTTCAAACCCTATCACATTTAAATCTCTATAGCTTCAAAGTGCACTTTTGATGTCCAGGCTTACGATTTGTAAGGGAGAGAGGGAACACATTAAATCTGCTTGCACAATTGTTAAACTTTCAAACCCTATCACATTTCAGTCTCTATACCATTTAAGTGCACATTTAATGTTCAGTGTTTCATTGAGACCTGTATAGACATCAGCTGTCAGTTCTATCTGCCATAAAGTCTTTCCTCTTCAAACATGCTATTGTGTCACAGTTATAGAACATATGAGGGTAGTAATAGTCCACACATTCCAGGATTATGTCTAACAGCATGCATGGATATAATGAAAAATATTACATCTGATACCCTGAAGTAGGAAAACAAAGCACGTTTATTAATACAGTTAGCGCTTTCTTCTCAAATGAGAGACTTCATCAGATTCTGATAATGTCTCTCATTTGAGATGAAAGTGCTAAATGTATTAATAAACATGCTTTGTTTTCCTACTTCAGGGTATCGGATGTAGTATTTTTAATTTTATTTTGTTTGGTTTTGCTTCAGTTTCAGTTTTATTTGTATTAGCATGCATAGATATCCCCATTAACACAAAACACCAGATTTGGAGCAGTCACATAGCAAACAGAACACATGCATATATGGAACCATAGTGGCCCTTACAATGGCATGCAGGTGACATTGTTCACAACAGGCCACCAATGATAGTGTTTCAACATGGAACATGACTAGAAACACATTGCAAAATGTGTTGTACAATACGATATATGTCCCAACAGTACGTTTGCTGTAAACATTCCCATTGAGTTGTGTGTTCAGATTATTGTTGCAGATCTGGTGGGGGGGGCAGAGATGTGAAATAACTATTATATCCTTGCAGTATGAGGTCGTCAGACCTTTTTGTCCCTTTTTATGTCTTTCAGGCACCATGTCAAGGGAGCACTTACTGGTCTATTCTCCCCAGGTGAATGAGGTTATTATACACCACCTGGTGCAGCACTACCACACCCTGTCTGGCCATACAGCCCATGATCTGCAGGAGAGGACAGCCTTGCGGAATGAGCTCGTCCACAGGGTAAACAATGTCAGCCTGCATAACTGCAGTTATGAACAGGTCTGACATTGTTGCGCTGACCTACTCCGCCATGCCCATCAGCGTGCTGCTGCCATTAAGCGGGACCAGCTAGGCACAGGGGGGTCATGCTATCCAGCCCCCCTGACACATGCTGAGGAGCTCATCACCAGCCTCGAGACACATGCCCGCCCGCAAATGCAAGACCCTGCCGATAGCATTGTGGAGGCAGGTGCTACCCACACAATGGACAAGGAGCATGCAGGTAAGACCCCAGGGCACATCAGTAGACCACTGCTGCTTATCCATCTGCATCTGTAGAGTTTAATAATGCATATGTGAGATAAAATATATATGGTCTGTTACTGCATTGGAGTAATAAACAGATGTGGATAATCTGTAGTAGGGTGGGTTTGCACTGTTTATGTACTGTGATGCTGCTCCCACCCTGTACCAATGCCACAGGTGTGGCTAATGACATCACATCTCTCACACAACTATGTAGGGTCCTCTTGTATACCTCTGGGGCAGCAGCCTATAGCTGGTGAGTATGGTGTTGTTTGTTCAGGTTTGCCAATACACCAGCCATGTTATGGCCATGGTATTTGCCATGCACACATTTAACACACCTACCCATAATGCATGCTGTACATGTTCACTTATTGTTGCTGTTAACTGCACTGCATCACAGTGGTCACCATGGTGGCATATCTGAAGGTTATGTAAGAGTCCTACAATATAACTAACAACCTGTCATTGCAAGGTGTGTGCACAGAGATTAACATAATGGTGGGACAAATGGCTTACAGTAGGAACATGTCTGAAACATCACCCTTATACAGTGCTACAACAGTGTATATACCACTATTACAATGGCAAGTGTTACAGAGCTACACAACGGCATATCACAATACCGCATTCCACAACCCTTACAACCTGTAATGTGGTCCTAACATAAGCAATGAATGTGTAATATAGAATCCTATGTTAGGACAGCAAATATGGGGAACACATACCTTAACAAACACTGGAAGCATATGTGGGCATACATTCCAAATAACATATTGTGGAAGCAGTTTTTGAGGTACTGAAAGAATTCACTCTTCATGAGTATGCACCTTCCAGCAAGTACAGGTCCTCAATGTCACACCAAGAAATGGTCTTCAGTCCAAGACATTTGTCCATCAAATGTGCCCACTCACCTGTAGCAGAGGCAGATGTGGCTTGCACACATCTTACAAGCCATGGAATGGATCCCATACCCCACAGGTAGCACGCAGGAGTGGGACATGTAGCCTTACCTTACCATTGCATATACCATGGCAAACAGTTCAGACAGTCATGTATGTGATGAGGATGTATGGGACAATATTAATGTAGACAATAAACAGATGGCCATCCAAGACAGATGACGACACATGTTGCAAACTGGTCATGCAGGCTACCTAGTAACATGCTGCAACACTAAGGGAGTTGCAGGAATGTCTAGCAAATGCTGGCTGTGCAGTACCTGTGTCGACAATCACCTGGAATCTGCATAAGTGTGGCCCATGGATTAGGGTAATCAGATGGGACAGCTGTTCCACAGGAAACATCAGACAGGGCTCTCTATAGGTGGTATATGCATAACATCAAATGACCCCCAAAGACATGTGTTGCAATGTGTAATGGTGTACCAAGACCAAGGTAGAAACCTACAGACAGTATCAATTAAGATACATTTGCTGCACAAGCAACACCTCACCCCACCTCAGGCCCACCATCCCCATCTGTACGTTGCTGGTGCAAGTGTACAACTGTATGCTTGTCATTCATTTGCAGGGACTAGGCCAGTACACATGGGGTTCTGCATTTAGGACACTGCAAAAATTACACTCATATATAGTCCATAGTTGTCAAGCATCTGCAAAAAGGCTGAGGATGGGGAGGGGTGTCATCCTGAAACAGAACAGTGAACTGAAGCAGACATCCAAAGCTCACTAAGAATGGCTGTATCTGCACACAGTCAAGGTCATGAATTGTGGCAGACATAACCATGACTCCCCAGCAATAATGAAGGCACTGTGTGACCTCCAAGGGCTATGCACATGAGTTGACCTTGCAATCTTGCCGAGTTGGGGGACATTTGTAGGGCAGAGTGACCAAATACTGCCAAATGCAGATAGCCCATGCTAGTATACCCCTTCCAGGAATAGTGACTGCTGTACTACACTTAACAGTTGGTGCAACAAACCATCCTGTTAATGGTGTGCACACTTATACACCCACAAATTGTATGCATCTCAATCAGCATCTGCACAACTAACACAATTGTTTGATACTGCATTTGATTTCACAGGTCATATGTCACATATTAGGTTCATGTAATGTTAACATATGCAGTATTGTGGCCCCATAGCATATCAGGGAAGAGGGTGCCATGTCAATAAGGGTGTGTATACTCCCTCCTCATAGCCACAGTAAGGTTTGAAGGTTGTCAGTGTAATTGTATTTTATTGGCCATACATGCACCGCTGATGATGAGATCTGCAAATCAGACGTCAGGCATTCACTAAAGACATCTGTCCACATATCATCCCAGGTATGTGTTGGACAAACACATAGGTGCTGTGGGCACCAGAGTAAACACAACTGACACACATATACACATTCAGCAATGGCGTGTACACCTGTGAGGTATAGTGCACAGTACATGCCAGGGTGCTGAACAGGTACACAGCAATACTGTGCACATGGGTGCAGTGTGTTCGAGGGGAAGGGGCATCACCTACTAACACAACCCATGCATCACAGAGATGTATAAAGTTGGTAACAGGGATTGAGTATAGCTGCAGTGCATGTTGCTGAGTGCTATATGTCATGCATGTTGACAGATGAGTAATCAGAGGTTTGTGTGTAATATCTTTGTGCAACCTCACCTGTAAGTAAGTGTGTGTGTGTGTGTGTGTGTGTGTGTGTGTGTGTGTGTGTGTGTGCGTGTGTGTACAGTTAAGGAATGACATACAGGTCTTAAAGTGCGTTTCTTATTTTCCGCTCACAGGTGGCGAGGTGGATCAGGGTTCCTCCTGCAGGCAAACTGATGTTAGTGTCCATACAGACACTGACAATGATGATAGGTGTGTTAAGGCACAGACAGGGATGTCATGGGCTGAAGCTGAGTCATTTTTTGATATCCCACTGTTATCCACCCCATCCCCGCATGCAGTCACATTGCCTATACATAACCCATCACCAGTAGCCATAGATGAAGGACAGTTGGTGGGTTGTTGGATGGGACAAGACAGTGTGGTATCTATGGCATGTGTGTCTGGACACAGCAGCCATAGCCGGATGCCCACCAAGGTACCACACAGGCAGATGTACAGGGGAGTTCACAGGAGGGCTGCTGCTCATCATGCCCCTGGCATAAGTGCCATATCTGGTGTCACCAGATGCATGCTTCAGGCCATCATGGAGGTGCAGGCAGGTATGAAATGGTATACCAGACAGGGTCTGAGGCTGCAGAGGGCTACTCATTCCACTGTTATTGACAACATCTGTGATCTTGCAGGTGCCCACCATTATTTTGCAGAGGTCCTGGTTAGACGGCTGGGTGAGATAGTGGGAACAACACAGCTGGCCATGTCCCAAGAGGGACCCGGATCCAGTGGACATATGTCATCATCAGGGGAGAGTACCATATCATGGCTTGTACCTGGTATTGCCCATGGAACCCCTGGCAGGCATAGCTCTCATGTCTGTGGCCAGAGATAGTGAATTGCACACCCTGCCAGGTACGGTCTGCAGCTGTCCAACAAACCCCTGTATAGGGCAGCCACATGGCAGAACTGTGTGCGTGCATACACACACACATCACCAACACAGATAGGGCAACCATATACCTACACACATCACATCGCAACAGCCCAATTAATAATGAAACCCCCTAACACACACACATGATGTCAAACGAATGGCTCAGCCTAGGTCTCTGGCAAACCAACAACACACCCTGTGCATATGATGATACCTGTGCCACATCCCTGTCATCCATAACATCGATGCAGTGACAGGCTAATATGGTTCTGATGCACAGGGTGACTGTACTACAGTGTATCAATGTAATGCTGTGTAACATGTTTTCAGCACTAAAGATTAATGCTTACATCACAGGATGTGTAGCTGTCAAACCATGATGCATTATAGCTGTTATTAACACTGAGTGATTGTTGTTTCCATAATGTATTCAGTTTGAGTTGTAAGTGTCCATGTGTCAGCATCATGTTGGTCTGCTGTTGCTTCCTACAAGGGGTATGGCACTGTGGTGATACCTTGACTGTGCCATATCCTGGGTACAGATGAACACATGTCACAGGTCTGTATAACAGTTACTGCATGTGCCACATTCCTGATAGGTCTGAGGGGTGTATACAGGTGAGTGCATGGTGGCTGATGTCAGCAGCCCTTCTACAGTGGACAATGGTAAGTGTACTGGGTGATACACACCACATGTTTGTGTATAACACACACACGCACACACACGCACACACACACACACGCACGCACACGCACACACACACACACACACACACACACACACACACACACACACACACACACACAGGCTTTGGTGCTGATGCAATACACAGAGAATACTGTACACATGGATGTATGTACTTTTGCAAGGAACCCATTTTAGCCTATGTAATTCCACCTAGACAGAATAGGCACAACAATACACTGGGACATAATCAGTCTGCTAGTTTAATGTCATTGACACTGGTACTGGCAGGGTATATAGCTTCATAGTAGTGTACTAGGCTATCTGCCCTGGGGCACTTACAAGCCTAGCCAACAATGATGTGGCTTACGCCACCCCGTATTATACAGTTGCGCCTCTCTAGTAGTGACACATGTGGGACCCCATTATTTAGTAAACTATACCTCTGTCTAGTAGTGACACTGAGGTGACTCCCGGGGTAAACTTACGATCTCCCATCCATGCATCGAGATTTTTCTTGAACAGTGCCAATGAAGGGCTCAGTCTCACATGAACTGGGATTTTGTTCCAGAGTATGGGTAACCTCTGTGTTATGAATCTATCCCTCCAGCATGTTTTATTCATATTTGTGCAGAGGTTGAAATCTTTAGCTCACGTGGTTCTGGTGGAGCTGGATTTTTTGAGATGGAGCATGTCCATCAGTTCTTGGTTGGACATGGCCCTATATGTTAGGCACAAATCACCTCTGAGCAGGCGGTATGCTACTGAATAGAGCTGGAGTTTCTTTAATCTAGCTGGATAAGGCACATGTTTGAGACCCATGATCCTTTTGGTGAGGTACTTCTGGGGTCTTTCCAGTTGTTGCATGTGCCGGATGAGATACATCCCAAATGGAGCATTATATTCAATCATGGGCCTGACAAGGGAGGAATATAGAGGTACAATGACCTCCTTTGATCTGGATGAGAATCCCTTCATGATGAGATGGGCAAGGTAGAATGTCTTTCTGACCACTTTGGCAACATGGTTGTCAAAGGAGAGGTCACTATCGACTTGAGTCCCCAGGTCTCTGATTACTTCTTCCGTACTCAGTGGGTTATTGTCTATGTGATAATTTGTGGGTACTTTGTTTTTCCCAAAGGGATGACTATACATTTTTGGCGTTAAGTTTGAGGCCATGATTCCGCACCAGTTGTCCGTTTCAGTGAGACCTTTCTGTAGGATGTGTGTGTCAGCAGGTGAATCAACTATGGCACCCAGTTTGCAGTCATCTGCAAACTTTGTCAGCCATAATCCTCCCATATTTGCTTTCACATCTGAGAAGTAAATGCCGAATAAGAGTGGTCCCAAGACTGAGCCCTGTGGGACACCACTCGTGACTGGTTTTGAGTCTGATATGGCTCCAGCAATTTTGACCTTATGGGTTCTGTTTTTTAGCCAGTTTGCTACCCATCTTGTGACATATGGATTTACATTTAGGCTGCTGAGCTTGTCTATGATGCCAGAGTGTGGTAGCGTGTCAAAGGCTTTAGCCAAGTCCAAGTAGGCAGTGTGGACAGCCTTGCCCTCGTCGATGGCACTAGTGACTGTCTCAAAGAAGTCAACCAGGTTTAAGAGGCAGGATCTGCCTTTTACAAAACCGAACTGGGTGGGATCAAGGGTCTGCAGATCTCCAATATCACCATTTATGAGTTCCATGATGATTCTTTCCATAGCCTTGCAGACCAGGCTGGTCAGACTTATGGGGCGGTAGTTACCAGGGTCAGTAGAATTTCCCCCTTTGTGGAGTGGGACCACTGTTGCTGTGCGCCAGTGTTCAGGTACATATCCTGTAGTGAGGCTAAGATTGAATAGCGTTTTTAGGTGCGGGTTGAGTTCATCTTGAAGTTCACGTAACACACAACCGGGGATACCATCGGGTCCCATAGATGCTGTGTTTTTTGCTTTGCTGAGTGCTGATTTCACCTGTATGTCTGAGATGACAGGTAGGTTACATTCAGCAGGGATAATTACTACAGCTTTAGGGGGTGAGGGAGGGGAGAAATTTGCACTGAACCTATCTGCCAGAATATTGGCAATGTAGGTAGGGTCAGTGAATTTTTTGTCGTTGTGTACCAACTCAGAGCATATCTGAGAATTTCCTCCCAAGGTTCTGACATAATTGAAGAAGGCCTTGTGATTGTCTTTGGTATCCTTGGCAATCCTTCTCTCAAAGTTGGCTTTAGATGTTTTTATGAGAGAACGTAGTTTTTTACTTGTGCTGATCAGGGAAGCCTTTATCTTGTGGGATTTGGCTTTGTCCTGCAGTAGCTTCCTTCTTTTGTTGTACAGTTTGTTTATAGGCGGGGTCCACCAAACCGGGCGTTTTCCCTTGGTGGAGAGGGTCTTGGTTTTAGTTGGGATTGCTTGATCCATGCATTCTTGGAGATGTCCGTAGAAGGCTGTTGTGTAGGATTCAGCATTTTGGGATGTGGTTTCCATTAACCCAGTAGGCTTAAAGGATATCATTTCTGACTTAAGGAGTGTAAAGTCAGCTTTAGAAACATTTTTCACTGTAGTCTTTTGTTCTGGGGGTGGGGGTGGGATATGTACATTCAACGTGATCAGTTTATGGTCAGATCTTACTAGTGAGGGGTTTATATCCGGTGCGGAGCATTTGGACCCCATGTTTGTGATAATCAGGTCAAGTATATTATCTCTCCTCGTAGGAGAAGTGACCAGTTGCTCCATAGCATTTCAGTTAATGAATTCCAGGAATCTTTGGGCTAGGGTGTTAGGGCTAGAATAGTGGGCCCAGTCTATGTTGGGGTAGTTGAAGTCACACAATATGATGGTGTTTGGTGTGACATTCATATCCTCCAGTGTTTTCAGGAATGCTTGATGGGATTCCTGGGATTGGAAGGGTGTTCTATAACATGCGACCAGTTGTATGGCAGTTTTGCCTATGGTGAGTAAAACTTGTATGGTTTCTAATGCTTCATGGGTAGCCACCAATCGAGAGGTGTAGGTGTCCTTTATGAAAATGGACACTCCCCCTCCCTTTGTGGTTCGGCCTGGAACTTGAGGCCGAAAAGCATGATATGAGGTATAGCCTGGTAGTGCTGGAGTGCTCTCAGGAGCCTTGAACCAGGTTTCAGTTACTGCACAGACATCGATGTTCTCCATACTGAGAAGTGCTTCGGTGCCTGCATCTTGAGATTTAGACTTCTGGGGTTGAGCAGCATTACCCTTAATTTTTTCCATTTTTGTTTTATACGGAGGTTGATTTGTCTTTTGAGCATTGCCTAAAAAAGGCACTATGGGGGTGGCAAGAGCCTTGGCCAGTATCCGGAAGCCCAGTGGTGACAGGTGCAAGCCATCCCTTGTGAAGCAACGCGGCCTGTCCAGCATGTCATCCCAGGCTGACAGACATTGGATCCCCCTAGAATGACACCAGTGATTAAGCCAATTGTTAAAACTGATCATTTTGTCTTTGTACTGAGGCATCATTCTTGGTGAAGGCAGGATGCTGCTCAGGGTCATATCAGTCTGGGCTACATAATCGGAGAGCTCCTCAATGTCTCTTTTCATGTAGTCCAGGGAGGTACGTCTCAGGTCATTCACACCAGCATGGACAATGACTGCATCATACTTGTACTTGCTTTGGAGTGACCTGAGTGCATGTGTAATGTGGTGGATCCTAGCTCCAGATAGGTAGCTCACCGTTACCCTCTCCTTATTCAGCCTGGTAAGTGGAACGTCGGTGTGTCTGACTATAGAGTCACCTATTACTAATGTCTCTGGCATAGTGTTTTGCCTTAGGGGCTGTGATTGTGTGACACACCTGTTGTTTGAAGTATGTGTTGTAGGTGTTACGTTTTGTGGGGGTGTATTTCTGGGTGTCTGCTTTGGAGGCCTCTGTTGTTTTGGTAAGTTTTTTATAAGAGCCTCCGAGTATGTCTTTGTGTTCTTATGTGTTTGGTTTGTAGTGGTGGTGGTTTTATGTGTGACCGGTTTTGCTTCGGGTGTGGGTACCTTCTTCTCCTGTCTGGTCTTGCCAGTCCTGAGTTGAGAGAGTTCAGCCTCCAGTCTGGCTATATAGTTGCATCTCTCACAAGTATTTGTATTAGTAGGAAGGAGGAGAGGGTTGTCTGTGTACATGAGACAATTGTAACATTGTCTTAAGATTCCCAGGTTAACCAGCTGAACAAGAGAGGATGCTAGTGGTCTACCACTCGACATACTAGAATATTATAAGGAGTGCTGTGCCTGTAAAGGAAGTGGGTATTCACAGGGGGTAGTGGATGGCTGTAGTGCTTACTTTAGTATAAGAGTGCTTACTTTATTATAAGAGTGCTTGCTAAGACTAGAAGTCCCGAAAACAAGTGCTAATATATACAGCTAAATAGACTGAGTAGAGCTTTCTAAGTGAAAAATTGAAGAGCAGACTTGGCGGAGCCAGAAATAGTTTAAACCTGTATAACTGCTGCTGCGCTATGCGCCCAACCGCACAAAAACACCCTGAGGTGGATTTTTATACAGGGAACTTGAAAAGAGCTAGAAATGGTCCAAAGCAAATAATAATTTACAGCTCAAGTACTGAGGTCACTTCCCCCAAGGACAGATAGGCTGCTCAAGGCTCCCCACTCCCACTGGTGAACTCAGAAACTTCCTTCTATCCAAGTAAGGCAATGGCCAACACAGGAACTACACACAGCCCAGAATACAGCAAAGCCTGTATACTGGTCCAAACTAGTCGAGCAAAGGCGGGAAAACAAGGAGTATTTTTTTTTTGTTTTGTTTTTCAGGAAAGCACACAGAAATGCAATTAAGCAAACAGTAAAATCGATTTACACAGGCTAGCACACTTTAGTGGGCAGCCTCAGCAGTTAAATTAACAAAAAAACAGTATTAATCGACCAGAGTCGACCAAAATGTTACTTTTAAGTGCAGATACTTCAGAAATCAGCAGATAGACACAAAAACAGTTATAGCTAGTTAAATGAAAGCCAGAGAGGACAATGCAGATAAAAAAGCCAAAAAATACTTAAATCTGGAAAGTGGTCGCTTCTTTCAGTTCTCTGTTGCCAGGACCCCTCTGCAGGACCACATGGAGCTCTACTTGGGTATATAGCCAGAAAAAAACGCCCTGAGGCGGATTTTTATACAGGGAACTTGAAAAGAGCTAGAAATGGTCCAAAGCAACCAATAATTTACAGCTCAAGTTTTGAGGTCACTTCCCCCAGGGACAGATAGGCTGCTCAAGGCTCCCCACTCCCACTGGTGAGCTCAGAAACTTCCTTCTATCCAAGTAAGGCAACGGCCAACACAGGAACTACACACAGCCCAGAATACAGCAAAGCCTGTATACTGGTCCAAACTAGTCGAGCAAAGGCGGGAAAACAAGGAGTATTTTTTTTTTTGTTTTTTGTTTTTTCAGGAAAGCACACAGAAATGCAATTAAGCAAACAGTAAATCGATTTACACCGGCTAGCACACTTTAGTGGGCAGCCTCAGCAGTTAAATTAACAAAAAAATAACATTAATCGACCAGAGTCGACCAAAATGCTACTTTTAAGTGCAGATACTTCAGAAATCAGCAGATAGACACAAAAACAGTTATAGCTAGTTAAATGAAAGCCAGAGAGGACAATGCAGATAAAAAAAGCCAAAAAATACTTAAATCAGGAAAGTGGTCACTTCTTTCAGTTCTCTGTTGCCAGGAACCCTCTGCAGGACCACGTGGAGCTCTGCTTGGGTATATAGCCAGAAAAAAATGCCCTGAGGCGGATTTTTATACAGGGAACTTGAAAAGAGCTAGAAATGGTCCAAAGCAACCAATAATTTAAAGCTCAAGTGCTGAGGTCACTTCCCCCAGGGACAGATAGGCTGCTCAAGGCTCCCCACTCCCACTGGTGAGCTCAGAAACTTCCTTCTATCCAAGTAAGGCAATGGCCAACACAGGAACTACACACAGCCCAGAATACAGCAAAGCCTGTATACTGGTCCAAACTCGTCGAGCAAAGGTGGGAAAACAAGGAGTATTTTTTTTTGTTTTTTGTTTTTTCAGGAAAGCACACAGAAATGCAATTAAGCAAACAGTAAAATCGATTTACACAGGCTAGCACACTTTAGTGGGCAGCCTCAGCAGTTAAATTAACAAAAAAACAGTATTAATCGACCAGAGTTGACCAAAATGCTACTTTTAAGTGCAGATACTTCAGAAATCAGCAGATAGACACAAAAACAGTTATAGCTAGTTAAATGAAAGCCAGAGAGGACAATGCAGATAAAAAGCCAAAAATACTTAAATCTGGAAAGTGGTCGCTTCTTTCAGTTCTCTGTTGCCAGGACCCCTCTGCAGGACCACGTGGAGCTCTGCTTGGGTATATAGCCAGAAAAAAACGCCCTGAGGCGGATTTTTATACAGGGAACTTGAAAAGAGCTAAAAATGGTCCAAAGCAACCAATAATTTACAGCTCAAGTGCTGAGGTCACGTCCCCCAGGGACAGATAGGCTGCTCAAGGCTCCCCACTCCCACTGGTGAGCTCAGAAACTTCCTTCTATCCAAGTAAGGCAACGGCCAACACAGGAACAACACACAGCCCAGAATACAGCAAAGCCTGTATACTGGTCCAAACTAGTCGAGCAAAGGCGGGAAAACAAGGAGTATTTTTTTTTGTTTTTGTTTTTTCAGGAAAGCACACAGAAATGCAATTAAGCAAACAGTAAAATCGATTTACACAGGCTAGCACACTTTAGTGGGCAACCTCAGCAGTTAAATTAACAAAAAAACAGTATTAATCGACCAGAGTTGACCAAAATGCTACTTTTAAGTGCAGATACTTCAGAAATCAGCAGATAGACACAAAAACAGTTATAGCTAGTTAAATGAAAGCCAGAGAGGACAATGCAGATAAAAAAAAGCCAAAAAAATACTTAAATCTGGAAAGTGGTCACTTCTTTCAGTTCTCTGTTGACAGGAGCGCTGTGCAGGACCACTTGGAGCTCTGCTTGGGTATATAGCCAGAAAAAATGCCCTGAGGCGGATTTTTATACAGGGAACTTGAAAAGAGCTAGAAATGGTCCAAAGCAACCAATAATTTACAGCTCAAGTGCTGAGGTCACTTCCCCCAGGGACAGATAGGCTGCTCAAGGCTCCCCACTCCCACTGGTGAGCTCAGAAACTTCCTTCTATCCAAGTAAGGCAATGGCCAACACAGGAACTACACACAGCCCAGAATACAGCAAAGCCTGTATACTGGTCCAAACTAGTCGAGCAAAGGCGGGAAAACAAGGAGTATTTTTTTTTTTTGTTTTTTGTTTTTTCAGGAAAGCACACAGAAATGCAATTAAGCAAACAGTACACAGCCCAGAATACAGCGTCCAAACTAGTCGAGCAAAGGCGGGAAAACAAGGAGTATTTTTTTTTTTTTTTTTTTTTT
>NC_056725.1:1463495189-1463530189 GCF_019279795.1 Protopterus annectens
CATTCTGTCCTCATGTATGGAACATCCCCTTCCTGTTTGTTGGCCTGTCTCCACAGTGTATGTTGTAAGAGGTATATCCAACTACCCTCTGTGATGCTGTTTCTCAAACACCCACATGAAGTCCTGTTCACAGTGAATGAAAAGGGCCAACACCCACATGAAGTGCTTAGTTATAGGACTGTGTTTCCATGCAATTGGCTATAGGAATGATACCACAGCTGTTCCACATGCAGTCAGCTAGTGGGGGACTAAAGATTGTGCACAGGTCATCAGCTGATCATGAGCATCAATTACAAAACACAAGCTGCTGCCTAAGCAAAACAGGTGTACTTTTCCACATCCACTAGAGAAGGAGTGAGAGAGACAGACAGAAACAAAGTAAGAAAGGAAGGGAGTAGGATAGTAAGAGCTAAGCATGTTTGTGTATGATCCATTAGTGTAGAGTGGTATCTGGGCATTATGATGGTTGCCTATATTGTGTACTAATCCATACTTTCACATGGTAATTGCACATGGCTGTACACATTTATGGCTGAGGATTGTAGACTAGAATCTCTACAATGCTTGGAAAATGTTGGCATTGTAATGCTGACAATGGGACATGTAGCTCCTCAATATGATGATGTGGCAAAACCCACACTGAAATGGACACTGCCATTGCACAATCACCCCAACAGGACACTGATAATACACACAAACACACACTTACCAGTACTGTGTTTCAAACCCTACCTGACAATGTATTGCTATTACATCATTATGCAGTTATTGCACATGCCACGGAGCTTATCTGTTGGAGAGCTGTCCAAAGGTATCTTTGAAGGTGAGTGACATCAGCAGCAGTGATAAAGGAGGGATAAGGGAAGTGTAGTACATGTGGCTGTACACAAAACCAGGTGTCAAGGAAGACACAACCACACTCTCTCAGGGACTCAGACACATTATCATAGTTGGCTGGGTCGGGAGTAGAACTCCTAACTAACAAGTTTGCTACACTACAGTATTACATAGGTATCACATGCACCACAAAGCTTATCAGGCCGATATATGGCCAAAGGGTATTTCAAGATGACTGACATCAGGAGGCATGTTACAATAGGGCAATGGGAGGTGTAGTTAGTGTGAATGGCTTCAAAATAATTAATCGCCAGACACACAGACACAGCCACACATTTGCCAGTACTGACATGCATGGGTTTATTGCTTCACAGATGTGTAGTAGTTGACTGTGCCAGAAGGCTGTACAAGGCTAGGCAAAGGGTATACCTTGTCATCAGGCCACATGACAATGGTCTCCAGTGTGGCTCAGGGGTGTAGTCCCAGGATTGGCCCACACAGGTGGGTACTGTATTCACCATCCACTCATCTGGGTTACTATTGTGGGTGGCCAGTGCTGTGCAATGCTTGCCATGTATGTGTTCTATATTCCATAATATGGACAGTGTCTGGCTTGTGCACATGTCTCACATGCATGCTCTGTGACATGTGGAAGTGTACCTGGGGTCTCTGGGGCATGTTGTGTGGACATATTGTCATAATCTGATGTGGCATTCCTGACCTCATGTGGTGAGAACTGACTATGGAACTGAGGTCGTGCCTGCACCTACATTGACATAGTGATACAGGTATTCAGTGGAGTTAGTGGCATCTGTCCATACAGGGCATGTGTATAAGGCATGGTATTCCCTTTGTGGGTTACATTTGCAGACTCTACAGTTGTTGCAGGAGTCCAGTAGGGAGCATAGCAAAGGACCACTGTAAGCAATTATTTGCCTATTGTAGGGATGGAACAGGGTGCCATGTCCTTTTACTTGCTGGATAACACACAGTCAGGAGATGTTACACATCACAGTACATTCTGATGTCAGTGGCATTTTTGTGGTGAAAGGCATGTAGTCCACTGCAATCACACCATTGTTACTATCTGTGGGCAATATGCAGGGAAGTACCAATATAGTGGTTGTTGCCTAGCCAAGTGTGTTTGTGTATGAGACATGGGTGGAGAGTGATCTCTGTGTAATACAAGGGTTGCCTCTATTGTTCACTGATCCATAATGTCACATGTAGGGCTATGGACTGTTTACACCAACCTCTCTGTTGTTTGACATATGTTGTCTTTGTAAGGTGGACATTGTGACATATAGTAGGTCCTCAATATAAGAATTTAGCAAAACCCACCCCACAATGAATCCTGTCATTACACAATCACAGCAACCTCCACACAGGACACTGATGACAAACACACACACACTTCCCAGTACTGAGATTCAAACCCCTACGTAGCTATGTATTGGTGCTTCAGTGTACTACATTTATTGCATGCGCCATGGAGATTATTGGTTGGATGTTGTCCCAAGGTACTTCTAAGGTGAGGAACATCACCAGCCCTTGTAAATACTGCCATTGGATGATGTAGTGGGTGAGAGATTGCAAAAATAATTTCACCCTAATCACACATTTACAGCTGCCAGGGGTGAGGTTCAAACCTCTAACAACCTTTATAGACCATTATGCTACACATTTATGAAATGCACCACTGACCTGACATGGGATAGACTTCACAACAGATACTTGTAAGGTGGGTGATATCTGCAGGACTGCTAAAGTCAGGCTCAGAGATGTGTACATGCTGTAAGTAGGGACAAACACTTTGAGGGACACACACAAACACTTGCAACAAATGGGATTCAAGCCCATACCTCTGTAGTTACTGCTACTACATTGTTCTGCATTTATGGCACGCACCATGGAGCTTATAGGGCTATTTCTTCTCCAAAGGTATATTTCAAGGTAGATGACATCAGCAGCCTTGCTAAAGTAGGGCAATGGGAGGTGTAGTGACTGTGAATGGCCTCAAAAGCATTGATCCCTACACATACAAACACACACACACACACACACACACACACACACACACACACACACACACACACACACACACACACACACACACACACACACACACAGTTTCACAGTTGCCATGTCTGGGATTAGATGTCCTACCTAGCTAGAACATCACACTGAAGCATTACACCATTGTAGCACATGCTACGGAGCTTATAGGGCTAGTTTTTCTCCAAAGGTGTATGTCAAAGTGAATGACATCAGCAGCTTTGCTAAAGTAGGGCAATGGGAGGTGTAGTGACTGTGAATGGCCTCAAAAGCATAAATCTCTACACACAAATAGTTTCACAGTTGCCATGTGTGGGATTAGAACTCCTACCTAATTAGTACATCACACTACAACATTACGCAGTTATAGCACATGCCACAAAGCTTATAGGTCTAGTCTTTTTTCCAAAGGTGTATGTCAAGGTGAATGATATCAGCAGCCTTGCTAGAGTAGGGCAATGGGAGGTGTAGTGACTATGAATGGCCTCAAAAGCATTGATCCCTAAAGACACAGCGTTTCAGAGTTGCCATGTTTGTGATTAGAATCTCCTAACTAACTAGTACATCACACTAAAGTACTACACAGTTATAGCATGCGCCATGGAGCTTACAGGGCTAGTTTTTCTCCAAAGGTGTATGTCAAGGTGAATGACATCAGCAGCCTTGCTAAAGTAGGGCAATGGGAGGTGTAGTGACTGTGAATGGCCTCAAAAGCATTGATCCCTACACACACACAGTTTCATAGTTGCCATGCTTGAGATTAGAATTCCTAACTAACTAGCACAGCACGCTATAGTATTAGGCAGTTATCGCATGCACCACTGAGCTTATAGTGCTCGTTCTTCTCCATAGTTGTTTTTCAAGGTGAATGACATCAGCAGTCTTGCTAAAGTAGGGCAATGGGAGGTGTAGTGACTGTGAAGGTCCTCAAAAGTGTTGATCTTTTCAAACACACAGAGTTTTACAGTTTAAAACTCTTACATAACTAGTACATCACACTACAGCATTACACAGTTATAACATGTGCCACAGAGGTTATAGGGTGAGCCCTTCTCCAAAGGTGTTTTTCAAGGTGAATGACATCAGCAGCATTGCTAAAGTAGGGCAATGGGAGGTGCAATGACTGTGAATGGCCTCACATTGACTCTTGCAAACACACAGAGTTACACAGTTACCATGTCTGGGATTAGAACTCCTACCTAACTAGTACATCACACTATAGCAGTACACAGTTATAGCATGCACCACAGAGCTTACAGGGCTAGCCCTTTTCCAAAGTTGTTTTTCAAGATGAATGACATCAGCAGCCTTCCTAAAGTAGGGCAATGGGAGGTGTAGTGACTGTGAATGGCCTCAAATGCATTGATTTCTGCACATACACTTTCCATGTCTGGGATTAAAACTCCTACCTAACTAGTAGATCACACTACAGCATTATGCAGTTATTGTACCCCCCACAGAGCTTAGAGGGATGATCCTTTTCCAAAGGGGTATTTCAAGGTGACTGGCATCAGCAGGCTAGCTAAAGTAGGGCTATGGGGAGTGCAGTGTGTGTGAATGGGCCATAAACTATTCCTCTGGAAGCACACACACAACACTCAGTCACACACAACTTTACATTTGACAGGACTGTGTATACAACTGCTAGATGAATAATGACTTATACTGTCATATGACACAGTTATCACAAGCACCACAAACACTATAGTGCTGAGGGCTACCAGAAGCAAATGTCTACAGTGATAGACATTTGCACATCATGTGATATTGGCCAATTGGATGTGTGCTGGGTGGGACATGCCTCGTGATCGGAAGCTCTTTGTCACTGTCTGTCTCTCTCTTCCCCACATCTATGTTTGTGTATGTTTAACCTATTATAGTGTGTTGTCCTTGGATATATGTGTGTATTCCTATCCAATGTGTGTGCAAAGCATGACTGGTGTGCAATGTGGAGTGGGTGAACAGACATCTGCGACTGACAGATATGTATAGTCCACTGTTGTTGCAAGACAATGGCTTGATTTCTGTAAGTGTGGGAGCATGCCCAGTATGACCCTTCTGTATTTTGTTGACAGATATGGGCTTTGTTTCTCTAAGTGTGGGAGCATGCCCAGTATGACCTTCTGTATTGAATGTGTGAATCCATTCCAGGTAGGTTGTACTCCAGTGCAGGCATTTGTGTTCTACACCTACAGCTAGCAACCTGTTTCTGCAGGATATCTGTAGATAGGCTGACAATATGGGGTCACAATAGGCAAAGGATAGTGGGATACTGTAATTAATTGTGTCTGTGCTGCTTCTGCTACATAGTTTGGTGTTAGCAGAGATATTCAGACATATGTACTGTTTTACACTGTGATGTGTTATGTCATCAACTACTGACAGATATACATATTTGCTCTCAGTAATTTCCTGGGGAATGTAATTTATGCTATAAAAACACATTTGCCCAGTTTTGCATGCCAGGCAGTGCCGGTTAGCTAGGGTATAACTATTCCCGGCTCCACAAAGTCTCCTCTTTAATTTTTTCCCTTGGAATGAGACAAACTTTCAACTTAAGCACTAAAGCCATTCATTTTTCAGCCTGGCACTTGCTCAAAACTCATAGCAAGCACTTATAAACCCTAGCACTAGATGCCCCTATAATGTACAGAAGGACAAGACTCTCTATTCAACCTTACCAGCCATTCAGTAAAACAGTTCACTGTACCTATCCAGGCATGTCCAAAGGGCAGTTTCAGGTGTACTCTCCAGTCCAACTGGTGAATGTGGGCATTTTGAGGCAATGTTACAACTGCCTCAAGTACACAGACAACTCTCTCCTCCTACCACCACACACTAATGCATGTGAGAAATGCAATTATACAGCCAAACTGGAGGCTAAGCTCTCTCAACCTAAGACTGAATCAGACAGTCAAGAGGAGAAGGGAAACACTTGTATCACACCATCAGTCTCACATCGACCCATTAAACCAGAACTGGCAAAAAACACACATAAATACACAAAAAAATTCTCGGAGGCTCTAAATAAAAATCTGCAAAAATAACAGAGACCTCCAAAACAGACATCCAAGCAACCTCCACCCCAACACAAACCATGAAACACATACTTCACAAAACAAGTGTGCCACGCAATCATAGCCCTTAAGGCTAAACAACATACCCAGCATACTGGTATAGGTGATTCTATAGTCAGGCACACTGACATCCCACTCACTAGGCTGAATAAGGAGAAGGTTACTGTTAGCTGCCAGTCGGGTGCCAGGATCCGCCTCATAAGACAAGCACTCAGGTCACTCCAGAACAAGTACAAATATGACTCTGTCATTGTCCACGTTGGTTTGAATGACCTGAGCCGTACCTCTCTGGATTACATGAAAAGAAACATGGAAGAGCTCTCTGATCACATAGCCCAGGCCAGTATGACTCTGACCCTGAATAGCATCCTGCCCTCACCAAGAATGATACCATGGCATAAAGAAAAAAATTATCAATTTTAACAATTGGCTAAGTTTCTGGTGTTATTCAAGGGGGATCCAGTGTCTCTCCACCTGGGATGACATGCTCAACAAGCCACACTGCTTCACTAGAGATGGCTTGCACCTGTCATCCTTAGGCTTTTGAATACTGGCCAAGGTTTTTGCCACCCCCATAGTGCCTTTTTTAGGGAAGGCTCAAAAGACAAACCCACTGCTGTAAATAGCACAAGTAACAAAAAACTGAGGGTAATGCCACTCAATGCCAGAAGTCTAAACCACAAAATGCACACACTTGAGGCACTCCTCAGTATGGAGAAGAGTGATATATATGCAGTAACAGAAACCTGGTTTAAGGCTCCAGAGAACACTCCAGCACTTCTACAACTCATTCCATACATTTCTGCCACAGATCCCAGACCGAAATACAAAAGGCAGGGGGCGTATCCATATTCATCAAGGATACCCACACCCCCAGGTTAATGGCACAGCACAATGCTTCAGAGATCATCCACTTGCAACTAACAATGGGCAAAACTGCAATTCAAATTGTAGCTTGCTACAGATCACCCACCATGTCCCAGGACCCCCATTCTGCATTTCTGGAAACACTGGGAAACATAAAGGTCCTGCCAAACACCCTAATATTGGGTGATTTCAATTACCCAAACATTAACTGGGAGAACTACTCAAGTACTAACTCCCTTGCCCAACATTTCCTAGAATTTATAAACTCAAACACCCTGGATCAACTGGTCAACACACCCACCAGAGGTGACAACATATTGGACCTGGTCATCACCAACACAGGTGATTGATGTTCCACACCTGAGGTCAACCCTTCGCTGGTAAGATCTGCCCATAAACAAATCATTTTGGATATCCACATTCTGTCCCCACCCCTGGACAAGGAAACCACCATGAAAAACTTTTCAAAAGCAAACTTCACGTTACTTAAGACCGAGGTGGAAAGTTTCAAAGCCCCCATGCTAAAGGATAAGACTGTCCAAGCTGCAAAATCTTTTACTAATGCATCATATGGGCACCTACAAGAATGCATGGATCGTGCTATTCCAAGCAAAACCAAAACTCACTTCTCCAAGAAAAGGAAACCAGTCTGGTGGACCTCTGCCATAAACAAGCTATACAATAGAAGGAGGAAACTAGTATAGAAAAGAGTAAAACCCCAAGAAGGGAGGACATCCCTGATCAGTATCAGCAAGAAACTACAATCCCTCATGAAATCATCCAAGGCGAGCTTCGAAAGAAAAATTGCTAAGAACTCCAAAGATAACTATAAGGCATTCTTTAGCTATGTCAAGAATCTAAGTGGCAATGTTCAGATCTGCCCGGAATTAGTGCAGAATGGCACAGAATACACTGAATCGACTCATATCGCCAACATCCTGGCAGACAGGTTCAGTGTAAACTTCACCCCCTCTCACCTCAAAAGGGCCTATAACCATACCAGAAGAATGTAGAACCCCTGAAATCACAGACACTCAGGTTAAAACAGCCCTCTCCAAAGCCAAAAACACAGCATCAATGGGACTGTATGGTGTCCCAGGCTGCGTCCTACACAAGCTCAAAGATGAACTAACCCCTCACCTAAACACACTGTTCAAATTCAACCTCTTCACAGGCTACATAGTGGCACACAGAAATGGTGATTCCACTCCACAAAGGTGGAGCCACAACAGACCCCAGAAACTATTGCCCTATAAGCCTGACTAGCTTGGTCTGCAAGGCTATGGAGTACATTATCATGGAACTCATTAACAGAGACATTGAGAACCTCCAAACACTGGACCCTACCCAGTTTGGCATTGTTAAGGGCAGATCATGCCTTCTAAACCTGGTGGACTTCTTTGTGATAGTTACCAAGGCTATAGATGAGGGACAGGTGGTACACACAGCCTACCTAGACTTCGCAAAGGCCTTTGACACCATTTCCCATTCTGGTATTATAGACAAGCTCACCAGCTTGAACATAAACCCCTACATCACAAGATGGGTTGCCAACTGTCTCACAGACAGAACCCACATGGTGAAAGTTGCGGGAGCTAGGTCCGACTCTAAACCAGTTATAAGTGGAATTCCCTAGGGTTCAGTCCTAGGACCCCTTCTGTTCAACATATACTTCTCAGAAGTACAGGCAAGCACAGGAGGACTATAGCTGACCAAGTTCGCAGATGACTGCAAACTAGGGGCTATAATTGACTCTCCAGCTGACACAGACATCCTCCAAAAGGGTCTCACTGAGATGGAAATCTGGTGTCAAAATCATGGCCTCAAGCTAAATGCCAAAAAGTGCATAGTCATTCCCTTTGGAAAAAACAAAGTACTCACAAAGTACCACATAGGTGGTAGTCCCCTAAATATGGAAGACATAATAAGGGATCTGGGGACCCAAGTAGATAGTAATCTCTCCTTTGATAATCACATTGCCACAGTGGTTAGAAAATCCTTCTATGTGGCCCACCTAATCAAAAAAGGGTTCACATCCAGATCAAAAGAGGTCATTGTGCCCCTCTACATATCACTAATCAGACCCATCATAGAGTACAATGCCCCATTTGGGATGTACCTTACAAGACACCTGCAACATCTGGAAAGACCACAGAAGTACCTCACCAAGAAGATCACTGACCTCAAACAGATGCCCTATGCAGCTCAACTGAAGAAACTCCAGCTGTACTCATTTGCATACCGTCTACTCAGAGGTGATCTCTGCCTGACATACAAGGCCATGTCCAACCCAAAATTAATGGACATGCCCCACCTAAAGAAAACCTTATCCCCTCAAGCCACACCCTCTAGGGATCTAAACCTCACCACAACAATAAATAGGACATCCTGGAGGGATAGATTCCTGTCCCAGAGACTTCCCATGCTTTGGAACAACATTCCAATCTACATAAGGCAGAGCTCCTCGCTAATACTCTTCAAGGGAAACTTTGATGAGTGGATGGAAAACAGAAAGTTTACCCCGAGTTCACTTCAGTGGCTCGGCTGGACAGAGGCACAGGGAACTAATCTAAGGGGGCAACAAAAGCCAACACATTCTGGTTAGGTTAATAAATGCCTTTGGGCAGATAGCCTAGTACCTACCTATGAACCTATGAAACTAAGATGAATGAAGCTGTGTCCAGTATTGTGGTCTGCAGCCTACATATTCTTGCACAATCATGCCATTCTGGAGGGGGAGCTGTAGGCACTTGCTGATGGGTCTGTGTAAATGGTCCAGCACCTTGGTACTGTGGTGGCTGAGAATCCCATGCTTGTACATCTATCAAAGTGACAGAATGGCCATATCCTGCTTTGGCCAAACCTCTCAGCTGTACAGATTCACACAGGTTACCCAGTGGCAGGGCTCATATATCTGGTCATTATCCCTTCACCTTGTGGATTATGAGCAGGTTTGTAGCCACTCATTCCTGTGTTTCCAGACAGGGATAGTATGGGCACACATCAGGGTTTCAGACTTCACACACTCCATGGCATCCATGCTTCTACCCCCCTCTGTTATTCTATCCTCTTCCTAACATTATGCAAGCAATATCTGATAAGTATTCCTATAGTTATCACATCATCCCAGCAGTATTTAGGGGTTGGCCCACAATTCATGCAGTAGGACATGGTGGACTTGCTACTGGGATTTGTCAACATTGCCTTGCATTTGTGTTCTGTGGACTGTGTTATGTCGTTATTTGGGACTCCATGAGATAACATACATTGGCAGTACAGGTGAGACACAGGCCTTTGGCAGAGGACTGTAGGGCATTTGGTAGTGTTGCAGGACATCTGTAGCAGGCCAGTGCATTATGTCACTCTTATAGTCTCGGGATGCAAGCCACTGTATTCCACTGGGGTGACAGGGTGGGTGTGCATGGTGTTAATGGCCATAGTTTCTGTCCTTATTAATCCATTGGTGTGGATGCTGACAGGGTGCTGCTTACAGCTAGGGACACACCTGCATGGGACACCTCTTCTGCATGCTGCATTCTGTGGGTATCCACATAAAGAAGTGGGGGTCATATTGTACTCATTTCCAACAGCAGGGATATGACCTGTGTAGTACCTGTGACTGATGGTGGGATGAGCTGAGTGAATGTGTGCTATGGAAGCTACTTGCAGCTAACTCACAGATATACATGGGGCATTCCCCTTATGCTGGCTTGTGTGGGGACATCAGCAGTTTCTCAGTACTTCATAACTGTGTCTTTTATGGTCTGCCAGTACTTGGCCAGACTATATCAGTATTCCATACTACACAAGACAACTAATGTGCTGCTAACCTGTATGTACAATTTTGAAGGTGTGTCCATTTGACAGTAACATTTTATACACTCTCTGTCTAGGGTACTTCTACCTGTGTACTGTGTGTATGTCTGGGCCCACATTCATGCCATGTCCATCTTTCAGATGGTGGCAGATATTACATCTGAACAATTAGTATGGATTACTGCTGGATTGGGTCTTGCTGGGATGCATTGTGTTTAGCACTGCAGTTATGAGAACCTGGCCCTGTCATCAACGGTGCTGAACATTGGCCATCGGGACACAACCCTCCATGCCTACATGCTGACCAGTTTCACATAATATACAATGACCTAACACACAGTGCCCTGCATATTGTACACATGCAAAAATCTAACCTGCTAATTTGGCCACCTCAAATAATCTGTGCTCCACTGCTATTATACCCACAAGTACTTGTTACTACATTTCTACATAGGATTGTGGAAGGGGGGAGACACCTGACAACTGTAAACATTTGCTATGACCGTACTGGTATTTCAGGTACTCTGTTGGCTTCCATTTCATTCTGTATTCTGACCTATCATGCAGACTGGAGATATATCAGTGTAGTAAAGATCTTAGGTTTTATTGCCCTACATTTCAGTTTCAGACTTCTTTCCCATCAGAACTAACATCCCACTGCCTGATCTGTTGTAGTCTGTCTGTGTAGGTCTGGAGGGGGGCTGCTCTCTATTGCCATCAATCGGAGGCCTTAGCACAGCCTTTCTTTGTGGTTGTCTACACCTGTCCTGCTGGCTGAGACTGTTGTTGCATATGTGAGCCTCACTGACATGCATGTGTGTGTCCTATGGACACACATTTGGCCCACCACATGTCCTGCAGTGGGTTTTGTCACCTTGTCTAGTACTGCCTACTATGTTGACACCAGCATTTGTTATGGATTTCATGCTGCCCATATAGGTGTCTACTATCTGCTGCCATCTCATTCAGCCACCCGATTTCCTTGCATGCTCACATCCATACAACAGATACAAGTAGCAGAACATAGTACTCCATTCAGCAATTGATAGTGAGAGTGACTTACCTTGTGGCTGTGCCAGTATTGAGGATGGCACTGGAGGGCTGACTATGCCGGATGCACATAGTACACTCCATATACATGGTTAAGCACAGGTAGTGTCATGTTTGGCATTTCATTTACTGTATGTGCGAGTCAGAGAGAGGTGTCATTCCCTGGGTAACTACCGTGTCAGTGTATGTGTTATGCGTTGCCTCTTTGCCAAAGTGTGGGCATACTGAGCATGCCTCCTTCTGCCTACAGGGGCAGGTTCAGGTTGCTTCTCTTCCGAGTCACTCTATGCCTGTGCTGGCCTTGGCAATGGTGGGGGGCTGTGTGGCCTTGCCCCATGCTGTTTCTGCTGCAGCTGTTTCCGTAGGATCATATTGTGTACTATGGCACATACAATGACAGTTTGGGAACATGTAGGTGGAGAGTACTGCAAGGCTCCACCAGTTATGTCCAGGCACTTGAACCATGACTTGAGCATCCCAAACACATGCTCTATTATGATTCTGGTCTGTGCGTGTGCCTCATTATGGAGTTCTTGTTCGGGTGTGTATGCATTTCTGATGGGTGTCATCAGCCACGGCTCCAGTGCGTAACCAGCATCCCTGACTAGGTGGCCATATGGGATGTCCTCATTGGCAAATCTCTGGTACAGCTACATCATATGCCAGATGTGGGAGTTGTGATAGCTTCCATGGCTGCCAGCACATACATTCATTATAATGCCCTGGGCATTGCACACGACCTGGCAGTTGATAGATGGAGAAACCCTTGTGGTTTATGTAGACCCTACCCCGCTCATCGGGTGGTGCTTTGATGTGTATGCATATGCAGTCTGTAGCACCCACTACCTCAGGGTATTCTGCTACTTGGTGGAAGAGACACATATTGCTGGTCAATGCCTCACAGGTGTTGTGGAAATATATGTGCTCACTGGCATATGCTGACAAGGCATCCAGGAACTGGTGGAGTACCCTGGATGCTGATTTCTGTGAGATCCCCATGATATCCCCAGTTGGACTTTGGAAGGTACCTGTGGCTAGTATTCTAAAGCCTACACATTCCTTGATATCCACTGGGATGGGTTCCCCTCTGTTGGTTCTGTGTGTGAGGCGTGGCTGGCACAGCTCAACAATTTGCTGTAGAAGGTCCCTGTCCACCCTATAGCTTTCAACTATCTCCAGCTCATGTAGCCCCCGGTAGGTTACCCGGGGTCTGTACACTCTTCTCCTTCTCCTCACTGTGGGTTGGTCATCAGCATTGTCATCCTCACCACCCTCAGCCTGTTCCACATGTTGATTTATGAGAGCAAAAGCAGCGCCTATCATTTTGCTGCTTTTGTTAGGTAAAATTTCCCCATTTGTGTACATTGCATATTTTATAGTAGTGTGCTGGACTAGGATGGGCTGCTCCCTGTGTAATTGGCTGATTTTGATAATTTCACCTGTCAGCTATGCTAGTTCTCCTTGATTACCTTCCTACTGCTGTTTTCCCTTTCCATTGCCTTCCTGTTTAAGCCCCAAGGCACACCGCACAAACCCAGTGCTCAGATGTGAACAGAGCTGCTACTTCCTGTTTTTTTTTTTTTTTTTTTTTTTGTTCAAAACCCAGTGCGCAGCATGCACACCCATTTAGGCAATGTAAATACTGCTTGGCAGCGACACACACCCTTCCTTAGCTGTGCTTAGCTAAGGGCAAACATGGGCCACAGAGCTCCAACAAGCTTACAGCATGCATGACACACCCCCTTATGAAGTCATCCAGCTCTTAGGCATCTACACAGTTGGGTGCAAGCTATCACTGAGGGGAAATCTGTGATTCAGTATCATTGCCGTCATTTGCATAGGATTGACTGCTAATGCATGGTTACAAATCTGACACTTAGCCATAGCTATAAGATTCTATGCAGCCTTTTTAATATATTTAGTATTTAGATTAGCCCTGGGATTTATGAAAAGGAAAACTCCATGCAGGAACAGTGTAGCAGCTCTTGCATGGAGTTCAGCCACCGAGAGATTCAGCAAACAGCTGATCCACCATGCACAAGCCTGTCTACACTGTTTCTGCATGGAAGACCATGCGGCATGCTAATCACCTCATTTGCTAGTGAAGACCATGCAAATGAGGTGAATTAGTGATTTCGGAAGCTGCCAGGTCTCTGTGCAAAAACAGTATCAGTGCAGAAATGACATTTCTATAAAAAAGAAAATGGAGGCATGACAGCACAAATAAAATCATGTATTCACATCTGTAGGTATGCCAATGGTCAACTAAAAGGCCATTGGCATGAATAAATATTTAATTTTTTTATAAAATAATGTTTTTTTTTTTTGCGGCCGATCTTGGCCGTTTAAGCATAGTGCAGCAGTGCACAAACACAATAGTACCGAAAATAAAAAACAAAAAAAAATGTGAAAACTCAGGTTTAAAGAAAATCTGCATTTTGCATTATAGTCTTTAGCATGCAGAATCAAAATAATACCAGAGGAGAGTGGTTGTCAAGAGGAAAGGGTCCGTGTCAGTGCAGTATCTATGGGCTAAGACTGTGGGATATGCAAATGAGGGGACATTTACTGAATCACAAAATATTCTAAGTCCAAAACCTGTACCTAACCATGTAGATGCTAGAACAGGATTGTGTAGGCAGGAGAAGCAACTAATGTGAAAAGGGTGTGTGTCATGCTTGCTGTAAGCACATTGGAGCTCCCTTGCCTGGGTTTACGCTTAGCTAAGCACAGCTAAGTGAGGGGGTGTATCTGAGGCTGAAATGTCTTACACCATGAAATGAAGCACGTGCTCACATCCAGGGAGGGACATTACTGCTAAAATGTGTTTAACTTAGCTAAACGGGTTTGTGAGGCATGCATTGGAACATAAACAAAAAAAAAAACACAGGAGATGGTAGCACTCTGTATATGTAAGCAAGGGGGTGTGTCTGAGGCTGTATAGCATTGTTTGCCTTGCCTAAATGGGTGTGAGTAGCACGCACCAGGATTTAAACCACAAAAACAAAAAAATACAGGAAATGGCAAGTTGAACAAGAAAAAAAAAGGGAAATAGCAAAATAGAGGCACTCAAATACAAGTAATATAGCTGGCAGGTGGAATGTATCATACTCAGCTAATCACACAGGCAGCATCTGCAGCCCACCACTATAAACTATGCAAACACCATTCAGGCTGTTTTTTTTCCCACAAACTCTATGCCACTGCTGTACACAGATGGGAAAATTTTACCTGACAAAACTAACAAAATGTTAGGGGCTGCTGTTGCTCTCATAATTCAGTATGTGCAAGAGGTTGTGGGTGGTGAAGAGGACAATGCTGAGAGCCACCCCAGACTTAGGAGGAAGAGCTACAGGCTGGACAGTGACATACTGCAGCAAATTGTGGAACTGTGCTGGCCTCACCTCACATCCAGAACAAACAGAGGGGAACCCATCCCAGTGGATACCAAGGTATGTGTAGCTCTAAGAATACTAGCTACAGGTACTTTCCAAAGACCAACTGGGGATATCATGGGGGACTCACAAGCAGCTGCGTCCAGGATACTCCACGAGTTCCTGGATGCCATGCGACCACATGCCGAGAAGCACATTAAATTCCTCACCACTCATGAGGAAAGGACTCGCAATATATGTCTCTTCCACCATGTAGCAGACTACCCGGAGGTACTGGGTGCCATTGACTCCATGCGCATCCACATCAAAGCACCACCTGGTGACTGGGGTAGAGTCTACATAAACTGCAAGAGGTTCCACTCCATCAATTGCCAGGATGTGTGCGATGCTCAGGGCATTATCATGAATGTGTGTGCTGGCTGCCCTAGAAGCTATCATGACTCCCACATCTGGCATTCCTCACTGCGGTTTCAGTGGTTTTCCAGGTGGGACATCCCATATTGCCATTTAGTGGGGGATGCTGGCTACGCACTGGAGCCATGGATGGTGACACCCATCAGAAATGCACACACACACACCCACACAAGAACGCCATAATGAGGCACACACACAAACCAGGATCATTATAGGGCATGTGTTTGGGATGCTCAAGTCATGGTTCCACTGCCTTGACATATCCGGTGGAGCCTTGCAGTACTCTCCAGCCACATGTGCACACATAGTCATAGTATGTGCCCCTGCTACACAATATGATCCTGCAGAAACAGCTGCAGCAGGAAGAAAATGGGGAAGGCCCCCTCCCCCACCATTGCCAAGCCTCCACAGCCACAGAGTGACTCAGAGGAGGAACATCCTGAGCCTGCCCCTGTAGGCAGATGGAGGCATGCCCAGTATGCCCTGGCCTTGGCAGAGAGGCAACACCTAGCACATACACTGACACTGTAGGGCCCCAGGGACTGGTCTCTCTCTCTCTCTCTCTGTATGACTCACACGGGCAGTAAAATGGATGCCAAACATCACACAACCTATACCTGACCATGTATAGGCAGTGTATGTTGTGCATCCGACATAGTCATTCCTCAAGCACCACTCTCACAACAGTTGAAGACCCAAGGTAAGCCAGTCTCTGTAACAAATTAAAATAATGGGGTGGAATATTCTGATAGCATATCTATGGTATTGATCAAGCATGTAAGGGAATTGGGAGGCTAACTGGGATAGCAGCAGACAACTGACAGTTCTGTGGGACAGCAGGATGTGTATCCCCAGTACTGCCCTACCCACACCATGCAGTACTACCTTAGTCAACAAATACCACTGCAGTATATGTGGTGAGCCAAATAACTGGGGGGTTATAGGTCACATACATGGATGTCAAAGTGCGGGTCTCATACCCACCACCAACCCCACACAGCAGATCAGCTGTAGACAACCGTACGGAAATGTCTGGCAAAGGCCCCCACATGGTGACATTCATGAAATCTCCACCCGCAGACTTTTACACAGTGATATTACAGCGAGTCTGGCAGTGGCAGTATGGCTTTAAAAATTAAGAAGTCTGAAACTACACATGTCTATGCCAGAACAATCTGACCTGTGGTGGATACTGTTATGCCTGTAGTCCAAAAATAGGGCACACCACCATGCTACATGGGACCAAAATGTTAATCAAATATCAGCACAGTCAGTGCAGATGTGTATTGTGTACTGTCATGTCCCCCCATAGTCCCATAGAAATCCAGTAACATGTTCCTAGACTTAAGCAGCATCCAGCTGTCACCCAGACTGATGGTGCAATAGTAATAGAAAGCAATTGTCAGTAATGCCTACAGTCAACATACTGGTGTCATCCCAGGGGTGTCTCCTGTTGGCAGCTTGAGAACATATGATCATCAGAATGCACTGCCCTGTTACAGATGGCCTGCATCTGTCACACATGACCTACAGGCCCCTGGCAAATTCCTATGCCTCACCCACAGTGCCGTTTAGGGAGTGTCATTGGGCCCATAACACTAACATAACACAGTCCACAAAATGCAAAGAAAGGCCATGCTGACAACTGATAGGAGCAATAATGCCAGCCTCAGGGAGCCAGAAAGCAGGACAAAGCCATGAATAATGGGGTGATGAAGGTCCAATGAGAAGGATACATTTGAAATACTGCTCTAATAATATTATAAAGTTGATGGAATGATTTGTTGTAGCATGAAATGTCTGATGGGTATGAAGTTTGAAACTGCAATGTCAACTGTCAGTAATATCCGATTTCAACCCTGAGTGACTTGCAAAACACTTTTGCCAGAAAACCACACTTGTTTGGGTAACCAACAAGATATATGAGTCATGGATGTGGACATTCTGTGATACTCTGTACAGTTGACAGGCAGGGCTATGAGTTTAAGCATGGGAATGCACTCATTGCAGGAAGGCCTAACCCTGGAAGATGGTAACATGTCTGCGCCCACAGTACCCTGAGCCAAAGCCATGGAGAGTAACACACCCCTCCCTGATCACTCATCCTATGCAACATCCTGACCCCATGTGGCTATCCAAGCAAAATGGGTGGGCCATATATATATGTGTAACAAGCACACACCTCCAGGCTGTTCAAACAGTCTGACAGGCACAAGACCCTCCAAGTGCAGTCAACTATTGAGGAGAGTCCAGTGCAAAATACTGGTAGCTATAGGCAAACATATCTGCCCAGGACACACACCCCCTACATATCCTATCCCCTACAACTCTATACAGAGTCTGTCTGTCACCCTGATCCTGTTTGACTTATATTACCCAACTGTGGAATAGACATCAGACCAGGCCAGAACATAAATGCACAGAGATTCCACCATTTTAATAAATCACAAAGGTGCTGGACCATTTCCATAGTACCAGCAGTCAATTGCTTGTAGGCACACCCCTCAACAGGCTGCATAGTGCAAGAATGCATAGCATTTGGCCCATAAACCTTGTGTGTGCATCACCCATCATGTATTCCTCTGGTAAAGCACTGTGATGATCTGAGGAGGTATGTCACCAGGTACTGCAACAGTACATGACAGTGTCAAATGACATATATGACAGGTGTCTGCTAAAACCAACCCTGGAACCCTTGCAACCCATACATTACTAAGAGAAATTGTCAGAATCATTGTATGGCCCATTGTCCCCACATTTTGATAGGCTATCTCCAGATATCCTGCACCAACAGGTTGAGAGGTATAGCTGTAGCACAAAACAAACCGGACTGGAGTACAACAATCCATGAAATGGAGTCCCACATGTACTATAGAAGGACACACTAGGCATGTTCATACACTTAGAGAAATGTCTGTAGGATCTAGGAATTAACAGGCCTTCCCCACCCAGTGCCCTTTCCATTGCCCCACCTAATCAGTCCTGAAGATGTCTGTCTCCATAGAAGTCACTTTTGTAGGGTCAGCTCCATAAGCTCTGTGGCGTGTGCGATGACTGCATAACACTGTAATACAAATAATTAGTTAAGTAGGAGCTCTAATCACAGTCCTGGAAAATGTAAAAGTGTGTGTTCACAACTTAAAGCTTTTAGGGCCATTCAAAGCCAGTACACTTCTCCTTTCCCTGCTTTAGCAGTCCTGCAGATATCAGTCAGCTTAGACGTGCCTTTCATCAAGTCTTAGCCCTGTAAGTTCTGTGGTACATGCAATAACTGTATAGCATTATAGTACAAATACTAGTTAGGTAGAAGTTCTAATCTCACTCCTGGTAAATGTAAAAGTGTGTGTGTGTGTGTGTGTGTGTGTGTGTGTGTGTGTGTGTGTGTGTGTGTGTGTGTGTGTGTGTGTGTGTGCGTGTGTGTTTACAACTAAAAGCTTTTGGGTCAATTCAAACCCAGTACACCACCCCTTTCCACACGTTAGCAGTCCTGCAGATATCAGTCACCTTAGAAGTGCCTTCTGTGAGACCTCATCCCCATAAGATCTGTGGCCCATGCAATAACTGCATAACGTGATAGTGCAAATAACTAGCTAGGTAGGAGTTCTAATCTCAGTCCCAGCAAATATAAAGGTGTGTGTGTATGATAGTTGTGTATGCAAGACTGAGGGAGGTGCGTGCTTGTTTATGGGTGATATAGTTTTATGCCATTCCCACCCACGACATTTCACAGTGCCCCACCTTATCAGTCCAGATGATGTCAGTCCCTTATCAGTAACCTTGGCCAGCTGTCACCCTGTAAGCTCAGTAGTGTGTGTGATAAATGTTTAACACTATAGTGCAGATGACTAGTTTGTCAAAGGTTCTTCTCTTGTATCCAGCAAATGTCTGTGTGGGTATGCATGTTTGTAAGTTGAAGTATTTTGAAATGTTTCCAACCCACTGCCCTACTTTATCAGTCCTGCTGATGTCATTCCCCATATCAGCACCTTTGGCCAACTCATAACCCAGTACTCTCTGTAGCGTCTGCAGTAACTGTGTAACATTATGGTACAAATCCCTAGTTAGGTAGGGGTTTTACTCCTACATCTGGTAAATGTGTGTGTGTGTGTGTGTGTGTGTGTGTGTGTGTGTGTGTGTGTGTGTGTGTGTGTGTGTGGGTGTATTTGTGTGTCTGTTTGTAGGACAAATTATTTTGATAGGTTAAATACCCACTGCACTACTTTATTAGTCCTGCTGATGTCATTCCCTTTATAGGTTCACAAGTGTGTAGTAGGTAAGGCCCAGGAGCCTTAACAAGCCTAGCACATAGAAGGGCCCTGCCATTGTGCCACCCAATGTTGCGTCCCAGTGCCTGTATCAAGTATAGCCACTGCAGTGATCCTTGGGTTGAACTGTCTATTACCCATCCACTCATCAAGATTTCTCTGGAATAGTGTCAGCTAGGTCCTCTGCATGACATGTATGGAAAGTGTATTCCAGGGCATGTGCAGTTTCTTGGTGAGGGACCTGTCCCACCAGCATGTTGTGGTGATTGTGGTACTGAGGTAGAGGTCTCTACAGTCTGTGGTGTGGATGGATTTATATGTAGCATTTCTAAACCAGCTGGGTCAGACATGGCTTTCTAAGTCAAGCACAGATAGCTGCTAATTAGGTGATATGACACATAGAAGAGCTTGAGTCTGCTGAGTCTGTCTGTGTAGGATGTGTGTTTAATGCCTAGGAACCCCTTAGTGAGGTGCTTCTGTGGCTTCTCCAGCTGTAATAGGTGTCTAGTGAGGTACATGGCGAATGGACCATAATACTTGGAGAGTGGTCTAATGAGGGAATAGTAGACAGAAATCATTGCCTCTGTCTTCCTGGATGTAAAACCCTTGGTGATGCAATGTGCCATTTAGAAGGACTTCCTGACACAGTAGTAATGTGGTGCTTGAAAGGGAAGTTGCTGTCAACTTGTGTCCTCAGATCTCTTATATAGCCCACAGTGTTCATTGAGCTCCCATTGATGTGGAACATACTGGGAATTGAGTGTTTTGCCAAAGGGGATGATGATGCATTTTGTGGTGTTAAGCATCTGGCCACGGTTTCCATACCACTCATTGGTCTCAGTGAGGCCTTTCTGTAGGATATCTGCATCACTTGTGGAGTTCATAATAGCTCCCATCTTGCAGTCCTCTGTGAACTTGGTCAGCCAGAGTTCCTCTGTGTTGGACCGAACTCCTGAGAAGTAGATGCTGGATAGGACACTATCCAGTGCTAATCCCATGTGGGACCCTAATCGTGACTGCTTGCCAGTCTGACTTGGAGTTTACCACTGTCACACTGTGTGTTCTGTGAACCACTTTGCAAACCACCCACTGATATAGAAGTTGATGCCTAGTTTGTTGGGTTTACCAATAATACCTGACTGAGGAATGGTATCAGAAACCTTGGCCAAATTGAGGTAGGCTGTATGCAGTGGCCTTACTGTCATACACAGCCCTGGTGACTCACTCAAAGACGTCAATCAGGTTGAGCAGGCATGATCTGCCATTCCCAAAGCCAAACTGTGTGGGGGTCCAGAGTTAGGAGATCACCCATATCTTGGTCAGTCTGGTCCCTGATGATGCACCCATACCCGTACATAGTAGACTTGTCAGGATAAGGGCCCAATAATCCCCAGGGTCTGTAGATGCTACCCCTTTATGGAGAGGCATGACTGTAGCAGTGTGCCATTTTAGAAGGACAAAGCCAGAGGTGATGCTATGACTGATCAGGGTACACAGATGTGGTGTCAGGTCACCTTGTATGTCATGTAGAACATAGCCACAGATATGTTGGGGTCCCATGGAAGCTGTATCCTTGCCTGTGGACAATGCAGGTCTAACCTGGCCTGCAGTAATTCTGGGTGCCTGGCATTCATACTGCCATTGCAATTGTCCCCTGGGGGGATGGGTAAAGCTGGCATTGACTGTGTTAGCAAGACTGTGGCCAATATCTGTTGTGTCAGGATAGGAAACAACATTGTGCAGTAACTCACACCACTTGTAATTATTGCTGTGGAGGTTGTTGATATAACTATCAAAAGCTTTTGTGATTGTCACCAGTGTCTACTGCAAATATGCCTTCATATCCACCTGTATGTGATTCAGTGAGGGATCCCAAGTTGTGCTTGAGGCTAATAAGGGGGTTCACCAGTCTTGGGGCACCACTATTTTCTCTAGCAGGTATTCCTTCTGTTGTACACTTTAGTAAGGCTAGGGGACTAAGACAATGGCTTCCAGTGTTTGGATGACAGTGTCTGTGTTCTGTTGGCTATGGCAAGTACTATGCATCCATGTACATGTTTGTGCAGTGCATATGTGTACGATGCAACAGTCATGCAGCTATTTCCCATTGGCATAGGTGTAGTGAAGTCATCCACCCCTGTTGTAATGACTGCAATATCAGCAATGAAAATGTTTTGCAAGGTGGTTACCTTTGTGGGAGGTTTGGGTGAGATGTTGGGCTCCATGTTGATTACATTATGCTTGGATCTGACCAGGTAGGGATTGACATCTGTGGTTGAGCAACAGTCCCATATGTATGTAATCAATACAGGTCAAGGTTGTTTCTTCCTCTATTGGGGGACAGTATGAGCCAGTCCAGGCCATTGGAACTGAGGAATTCCATGAACTTTGGGCCAGTGTACTGGTGCTTGACTACTTTGCCCAGGTGATGGAGGAGTAGTTGAAGTCTCCTACTATGTCAGTCTTGGGTTGGACCTTCATAGATGCCAGGGTGTTGAGGAATGTGCATTGACAGTCTAGGGACATTGCTGGGGACCGACAGCAGGCTATTATGTGATTTGCATTATTCCCCAAAGTCAGTTTTACAGGAAGTACCTCTGATGGACTATGCTGTGATTCTAGTCTAGAGCTGTGCATATCCATTATGGATATGGAGACAACACCACCTGTGGAGGTGTGGTCCATGTTTTGCACTAACAGCTGTGGAATGTATCATAGCCTGTTAGTGCAGGGCTGCTGTCTGCTGTTGTGAATCACCCTCCATTACAGCACAACTGTGAATGTCCTCCAGTCTGAGGAGTGCTTTGAGTGACTGCATCTTGACAGTTAGATGTCTACTGTTGAGCGGCATGACCCTCAGATTGCATACATGTCTAGCTGTTACGGCGGTAATTTGATTTGGAACACTGCCTAATAAGGAACTATAGGGGTGGCATGACACTTACCCTGTACCTGGAAATCCAGGGCTAACAGATGTAGAACATCTCTGGCAAGGCATTGACGCCTGTTAATCATTTTATCCCAAGCCGAGAGGTACTGGATCCCCTGAGAATGACACACAACATATAAGCCAATGTTGCAGTCAATTATCTGTTGATAGTACTGCAACATCAGTCTAGGTGATGGCAGTATACTGTCCAAGGCTACTGCCACACCTGCCTGGACCACATAATCTGAGTGTTCAACCATGTCACTTGTCATGTAGCCAGGGAGGTATGTCTCAGGTCATTCACACCTACATGGATGATGACAGAGTGATCCTTGTAGCTGTTGTGGAGTGGCCTGACTGGGTGTGTCATGTGTTGGATGCTGGCACATGATAGACAGTTGGCTGTTACCTCCTCCATAATCAACATAGTGAGTGGGACATCTGTGTGCCACAATACTGAGTCACCCATGATCACTGTATTGTGCAAGGTGGTCAACCTTAGGAGCTTAGGTTGAGGAGTACAGTGTGTAGGGGACATATGTGTCCTTTGGCATGTATGTCATGGTGTCTGAGTGTGTGTCTGTCTTGCAGGTCTGTGCTGTTTGTGTAAATGTCCATTGAGCGCCTCTGTGAAGATGGGTGTGCAGCTTTTCAGTGTATGTCAGGACTGTCATAGTGGGTGTTGTGTGAAGCTATATGGTCCATATGGTGTGGTGTAGGTGTTGATCTCATCCTCTTGACCAGCTAGTCCAGTCTTTGCTAGAGAGTGTATATTTCCACATTTGGTGATATAGGGGTAACTCTCACTGGTCTGAGTGTTTAGAGTTTAGAGAAGAGGGTTGTCTGTGTACATGAGGCAGTTGCAACAGTGCCTCAGAATGGACAATTGCACCAGGTTAATGGGTGAAAGCACAGAAAACCACACTTCAATCATGCCAGGAGGGTGGTCATAAGTAGTAAGTACTGGTGCTAATTCTGTGCTGAATGAGTACTGCTGATGGCTCCCAGGTGTGATACACTTATTGATACAATAACCTGTTAAAGTGCAAAGCTATAATGCTATTTGAAGTGCAAGACAGAAAGAACTAACAAGATGTATGGTAGAAACTGAAGGCAGACTTCCTGACACCTATAATACTTTACCTCAGCTGTGCAGTTATCAGCACCTTTGGCCAGTTGTACATTCATTAAGCTCTGTAGCATATGCAGTAACTGTGTAGCACTATATTAGACATAACTAGATAGGCAGGAGTTCTCATCCCATTGCTGGCAACTGTGTGTGTGTGTGTGTGTGTGTGTGTGTGTGTGTGTGTGTGTGTGTGTGTGTGTGTGTGTGTGTGTGTGTGTGTGTGTGTGTGTGTGTGTGTGCTTGCGTGTAAGAGAATCATGTACTGTGTGGGTTATACCATTTTTGACTTGTATACCACCATTTACACTTCTCCTCACTCCAGTTTAGAAGTCCTGTTGATGTCATTCACCTTAAATGTATCTTTGGACTAAGTGAATTTGTATATAAGTTCTGTGGCATGTCTGACTACTGTGTATCACTGTAGTAGTCATAACTAAATAGGCAGGAGTTCTCATCCCAATACTGGCAAGTGTGTGTGTGTGTGTGTGTGTGTGTGTGTGTGTGTGTGTGTGTGTGTGTGTGTGTGTGTTTGCAAGAGAGAGAGAGAGAGAGAAAATCATGTATTATGTGGGTTATGTCATTTTTGACTTGTGTACCACACTTTACACTTCCTCTCACTCTAATTTAAAAGTCCTGGTGATGTCATTCACCTTAGAAGTACCTTTGGACTAGGTGACATTGTATAAGTTCTGTGGCATGTCTGATAACTGCATAACACTATAGTAGAAATTACTAAACAGGCAGGAGTTCTGATCCCAATACTGGTAAGTGTGTGTGTGTGTGTGTGTGTGTGTGTGTGTGTGTGTGTGTGTGTGTGTGTGTGTGTGTGTGTGTGTGTGTGTGTCTGTGTGTGTGTGTGAATCGAAAATCATTTTGAGTTGTGTTCCACCCATTACACTTCCCCCACCATACTTTACTACTGCTGTTGTTGTCATTCACCTTAGAAGTACCTTTGGACAAGGTGAGGATGTGAAAGCTGCATGACGCATCTGCTAACTGCATAATACCTTAATACAAATAACTAGGTAGACAGGAGTTCTAACCTCAATACTGGCAACTGTTTGTGTTTGTGTGAGAATCATGTACTGTGAAGGTTATACCATTTTGAGTTGTTTAACACCATACTAATCCTAATTTAGAAGTCCTGTTGATGTCATTCACCTTACAAATATCTTTGGATGAGGTGAAATTGTGTAAGCTCTGTGGCTCATCTAATAACTGAGTAACACTGTAGTAGACATAAATAGATAGCTAAGAGTTCTAATCTGAATACTGGTGTGTGTGTGTGTGTGTGTGTGTGTGTGTGTGTGTGTGTGTGTATGTGTGTGTGTGTGTCTGTGTGTGTGTGTCTGTTTGTATGTGTTTTACCATACATGGCAGGTGACCAGCACCTGATGTCATTAATTTATATAGTATGGTAATAGTATCTGCCTCACATGTAGCATGTGAAACTATTGTACCGGCCATACCAGTCCTCTTTACAGATGTGTTTGGAACATATTAGTGCTTTGTCTGCCTTAGCAATATCCATGTATGTGATATAGTTGCTAGGTAATCCCCAGTGAGTGTACTGACACATATGGCAGCATCAGGTATCATACCTGACTGAAACAGCATACTGATACAAAGTCTGCTACCCTCACACTTGTCCAGGATTTTAGGTGCAATACATGAGTCCAGATGCTTAGTTTTTCAAGTGAATTGTTCATGTCATGGGTCACATTAAAAGTTGGGAAAGGTGTGGACTGACATATCGTGGTCTCAGTCAGTATCTTTCAGAAACATATGGCATCTTAACAGGTGTGTGCATACATTTTATATCCACTGTATAGCAGTAATATTTCACACATGTACCTACCTTAGTCTGTTTGTCCAACACATGTTGCTGGTGTCTGTCTAGATGTCTTGCCCTGACAGGTTGTGAGGTATGCTACAAGATTGCTACATTTTTTCAGGTAGGCCCCTGTGATGACCACTGTGATGTAATACAATTAACCCCACCACAAATTAACATGCACATAAATCAATATGGCTATTAGTCATAGTTGTGTGCATGGTAACTTGCATGCCCTCCACATGCCTGGGGTATTGCCAAAGCACAATTGAACAATTCCATACCCATCAGCTTCAGGGTGCTGTCCCATATGCAGACCAGAGTGACCTATGTAGTTGTAGGAGAGAGGTATGGTTAGCAGAGTCATATGTGCCCTTGGAAAAGGATGGATGCAGCATGTCTGCACATTTACAGTACAACACCCAATACTACACAATTTGCTGCCCTTCACCATAAATTTGCACTTCTGTGCATTAGAAATCCCCATCCACAGCTGAAATCAGACATGCCACAAGCATGTAGATACTGTACAGATAGAAGTATGTCTCATACAGTAGTCTACTAATCCCCACTGGGACCTTACCTGCACGCTCCTTGTCCATTGTTTGTGTGTTCCACCCACTTCCAGCAAGTGGAGCTTGATACCCTGGTATTGTACTGTGATGGGTGGCCCAAGCTTGGCAAGGAGCTCCTCATTTGGTGTCAGTGGGGGCTGCATGGCTGGACTCCCACCTGTGGTTGTGAAGTCCCTGGCCATGGCAGCAGCCCTTTGCCAGGCATGGCATATGAGGTTGGTGGCATGATGCCACACCTGCTCATATGTGAGTCTGTGGAGGCCCACCTAATTTACCCTGTGGACAGGGTCATCCCGCATGGTGGTCCTCTCCTGCAGATGTTGCTGGCTTCGGCCCAACAGTACTGTGTGGTTCTGTATTATGGCTTCCATTATCAGGCTGCATTCTGCTGGTGAAAAGTTCTCCTGCCGGTGATGTGACATTGGATCTGGTAGACACTAACAGGGAAACACATCACAGGACCCCATACATTTGGCAACAGTATCTCCATTACCTGCATATGTACCTTGAATACCAGTAGCCAACTCTCTCAACAATACCAGTAGCCACAACTCACAACCACAGCATACCCCTGTAATCTATCAGCACATTATCATCTTGCATTGCACTTCTGGTCCTGAGGAGTCATATTTCCCACAGTGAGGGCAAGTTGTTTGTATAATCTGTAATTCTTCATTCAGGTCTGTGTAAATGGATGACATTAGCCATCTTCCATGTGTATGGTGTGTGGATGGTGCTGTGGCTTGGTGTGACTACAGTGTGTAATGCAGCTGGGAGCACATGCCTGAGTTCATGTAGGATGCAGACAGGGATGATATGATGTCCCATGGATACTTACATTTGTTGCCTTTCAGTAGGCAATATGTACCTGCTCAACGGTGATGAGAGGAGGTGTGTGGGTGCAGTACATATCCACCTATAGTGATGCTGAACCAGGGGGGATGTTTGCCTTAACCCTATCTGAATCAGGTTGCCTGTAGCTGTGTGTTTGTGTGTGTGTGTGTGTGTGTGTGTGTGTGTGTGTGTATATGAGATCTGATTGGCTACCAGTACAGTTTGGGTTGTTATGTTGCTTCCAAGATTGCAGACATATGGGAAGATGGCCTTGTGATTCACCCTGGTGGATGTCTCCAACTTGTACTCATAGTTGGCCTTACAGTAATCCACCTGTGACCCTATATGCCTGTTCAAACAATTGCTGGCTTGAGGCCAGGTCAGTTCCTGCCCCTACTTTGCCCTGTACAGCCACTATAGGGACCAAGTCTGTAATTTGTGTAATGCTGCTGTCCGGCAAAGGGAATTACGCTACGTTGGTGGAGACAGGTATGACAAGTAAGATATTGCTGAGTCCATACAGCCATGTATGTGTTCAATCAGTTGTTTGTAGTGGGCATGGCCACAAAGTCATAACATAGTTGGACACCTCTCCAATTTAGTCATGATAATCATGCTTACTGTACTACCCATGGCTGTGTCAGGGAAATGCAACAACCAGTAGCTGTAGAAATGTCACTGTTTTGGGTGCACAGTAACTAAGATTACACACGTGTACAACAAGTACAGCTGTTTTAACTGACATTTTGCATCCCATGCCTGTTTTCAGGGAACACATACACCTACTCATACTGACATGTGCATAGCTAATAGCTCACATACATGTCTGTTCTATGTCAGTATGGCACACTAAATTCACGCTCTTACTGCGCAATCATCCCTCTCAACCTGTTACAGCAGGACATCTGTAACATGCCATGCATACATGGGTGCAAAGGGACAAAATCAGTGACAGTGTCTCAATATTGCTGTAACATACTTGAGTCATTCAACAGCACAGTAACTTTTGCACTGACAGGCATATCCTGGAGGATGTCCAACAGTCATATGGCAGGAAGAGAGAGGAAAGGCTAGATGGGCGGTATTGAGGGTAAGAATTGTTAATGTTGGCAGTATGAATGATATAGGGTCCAGGCTAGCTGATATGATGGCCAGGGGATGGTTGGTATATTATGTGTGTGCAAGAGACCACATGGAAGGGGATCATGACTGGGTGATCATGGCATGGTAGGCAGGTCAGGTCACAATTTTGCTATCTAGGTGTGGACTGGAGGTGGAAGGACTTCTGCTGAAGGAACAGTATGCCAAAAGTGTTTTTGGAGGATAACATAAGTGTCTGATATAATGATGTTTCTGAAGCTGTAAGCTGATGGTGTGATGACTGTTGTTAGTGCATATGCTATGCAAGTTTGTTGTGTGATGGATGAGAAAGAGAAATATGACATCAGTTGGATGACATGGTGATGACTGCACCCAATGGTGACAGACTGGTCATTGCAGCAGATGCCAATGGGCATGTTGGTGAAGGGAAGAGAGGGGATGGGGAATTCATGGGTATGTATGGTGCTAAAAGGAGTGGAGATGGTGAGATGGTAGTGGATTTTCCAAAAAGAATGGACATGGCTGTGGTGAATATGCACTATAACACGAGGGAGGAGGATAAGGTGGCATACAAGAGTGGAGCAAGATGCACACAGCTGGAATATGTCCAATGTAGGAAGGCCAGTTTGAAGGAGAATGGAGACTGTAAAGTGATGACAGGGGAAAGTGTATTTAGACAGCAGAGAATGTTGATATGTGAGATGATGGTGATGATCAAGATGAGGAGGCGTATGGGAGAAGCACCAAGGATGAAATGATATGAACTGGAAAAGTGTGCTTGTGAGGTGGAGTTCAGGGAAGAGTTAAGACAGGCACTGGGTGGCAGTGACAATCTAACAAACATCTGGTTAAATACAGCACAGCTGGTAAGGGAGACAGCTAGATGGGTTCTTGGGGTGACATGTGAATGGAGGAAGCAGTACAAGGACACCTGTTGGTGGACTGAGGAAGTACTAGACAATATACAGAGACAGAGGTTGGGGAAGAAGGAGTGAGATTGTCAGAGAGATGAAGAAAGTAGGCAGGAGTATGAGGAGATGATGTGCATGGCAAAGAGATGTGGCAAAGGCTAAGAATGGGCATATAAAGAGTTCTATGACAGTTTGGACACTAAGGAGGGATGACAGGATTTATACAGATTGGGTGGACAGATGCACTGAGCTAGAAAAGATGTGCAGCAGATAAGGATGATAAAGGACAATGAGGTATATGTACTCACAACTGAGGAGAGTGTGTTGAGGACATGGACAGTGTACTTTGAAAGGCTGATGAATGAAGAAAATGAGACAGAGAAGGTTGGATGATGTGGGTATGGTGAATCAGCAAGCACAATAGCTTAACAAAGAGGATGTAAGGATAGCTATGGAAAGGATTAATACTAGCAATCCTGTTGGGCCACCTTACACAGCTGAGGAAGCATGGGGGTGTTTAGAGGAAATGGCATTGGTGTGTTAGCCAGACTGTTTACTGATATCTTGGGAAGTGTGAGGTTGCATGAGGATTAGAGAGAAAGTACTTGGATATGGTGTTAAAAAGGAGGTTGATGTGCAGAGCTGTGATAACTACAGAGGAATATCATTGACCAGTCAGGGCATGAAGGTATGGGTAAGAGTAGTGGAAGCTAGGTTATAAAGGTAGTTGAGGAGTACTGGTCAGCAGTATGATTTCATGTGTGGAAAGGGCACTACCATTGTGATGTTTGCTCTGAGACTGTTACTGGTGGAATACAGGGAATGTCAGGAGTTGCTCTGTGTCTCTCTGAACTTATAGAAAGCATGTGACAGGGTGCCTAGACAGGAGTTGTGGTATTGTATGATGAAGTCATGAGTGGAAGAGATATATGTAAGAGTGGTACAGGATATCTACAAGGGTGGTGTGAGCATTGAGGTCTGCATTGGGATTCATGGATGTGATTAAGATGGAGGTGGGATGACATCAGGGATCAGATCTAAGCCCTTTCTGATCTGTAATGGTGATGGACAGGTTGATAGACAAGATCATACTGGTGTCCCCATTGACTATATTGTTTGCAGATAGCATTGTGATCTACATTGAGAGTAGGGAGTAGCATTTGGAGACCCTGAAGAAGTGGACATATGCTCTAGAGAGGAAAGGAATGAAGGTCAGCAGCACTAGGACATAATATCTGTGTGTGACTGAGAGCGAGGATAGGGGAATGTTGAGGATGCATGGAGTACAGTTGACAAAGGTGGATGTGTTTGAATGTTTGGGATCAACATTTCAGAGTAATGAGGACTATGGAGGACAGATGAAAAAGAGAGTACAGGCAGGATGGAGAGGGTGGAGAAGAGTGTCAGGAGTTATACGTGATAGACAAGTACCAGTAAACATGTTATGTATGGTCTACTAGAGGGTAGTGAGACCACCTATGTTATATGGATTGGTCACAGTGGCACTGACAGAAAGGCAGGAGTCAGAGCTGCACATGGCAGCATTACAGATGTTATGATTTGCACTGGGTGTGACATGGGTGCACAGGTTTAGCAATGTGCATATGACAGGCTCAGGCCATGTTGGACTAATATGAGACAAAGTTGGAGAGGCGGCATTAGATCAGTTTGGACATGGCTGAAGAGGGGTGCTGAGTATATTGGGAAAAGGGTGTTAAGGATGTAGCTTCCAGGTAAGAGGAAGAGAGGAAGGCCTCAGATAAGGTTTCTGGATGTGGTGAGAGAGGACATGCAGGTGTTTGATGTGAGACAGCAAGATTCAGAGGACAGGCAGAAATGGCAACAGATGATCCACTGTGGCAATCCTGAATGGAAAAAGCCAGAGGACAATGAAGGGGGATGTTGTAATGTCAGTCTTCACAGATTTGGCAAGAATTTGATAGACATACACATATGGTCAGTGTGCAAAACAATGGACAGTTGAATGGTATCAGCTCAGTATATAACTTGCAGTTCAACACACACATCTGCAGCAGTACTTTATTCTGCACATGCTCTGTATAGTTGTCTTATGACAAGACAAAATGTGTATCATAGTCATATGCACAGGTAACATATGTATATGTACAACATCCCAGTAGCTGGTCTAGTCACTACAGACAACGTCACATGCTCTGGCCATCAGTGCTGTTCAGCAGTACATCAGTATAGCAAGTCTTGTTGAGACATATGCTTTCAACCTTATTTTCCATTATTACAGACCACCTACTGCATTCAATTACACACTTACTTGTTTCATATACCTTTTTTCTTTTTTTTTCTGGATTTTCCCCAGATATATCCTTTTTTCTCACACTACTCCAGATTTGCACTGATGGACTGTCTATGAGAGAGGTGGTTTGAATAGAGGTCAGCTTGTCTTTTGTAGGTAATGCTCATGACCATGTGATGGCCTGAGCACCAATTGGTGTTCCCCAGTTGATGATTACATGCAGAGCAGCTGTGTCGATATTTCAATAGCTGATGTCATGGCAACACACTCCTATGACTGAGTACTCCATGTGTGCATTGTCCCTTTCCCTTACCTGGGAGGAAGACATCCTGGAGGTGTGTGAACTAATACCTCTTAGAACAAGACCTGTGGAGACAAGCCAACTAAATGGTGGAGAAGATTCAAGACTTAGGGGCAGATTGTGAGTATTGCTGTTATATGTTTTGAATATTGCTTGTTTAGCAGGCTTTGCCTGAACATGCTACTTCTGCATGGGTTTCAGTCTGAAAAAGTTCTGTGTCTGCATAGCTCTCAACTGTAGGGCTATTTACATAATTGCCAGAGGTTTGCCTGTTATGTTTGGTCTGTTTCCAAGACAGGTGTTGTACTTGGCAAATCAGTAGCATACTCTGGTGATTGCAATCAGTAAATGCTAACATCCATTTGCTTTTCAGATGTTACATCCCTCAGAAAAGATATGTTACAACAAACCCTGTAACACCAGCAATTTGCTCAGTGTATTACAGCAATATTTCAAGTATGGCCATGTTTTGGGGCCTCTGTCCCAAATTATGTCAGACTTTGTACAGATGCCATACAGTAGGAGGTTGACAGTTAGGGTCTACCATTATTTTGTTTTGTCATTCCTGCTGAGGGGAAAGGGTAGACAACATGTGGGACTCTGTATATTCAAGAGGTAGGTACATGAACAATGCTCTTAGATGCCCTTGTAACATATTTTGTGTGGGGGAAAGTGACAGGTGTTTTAAAAGTAGACTGTTAGAACATTTGAGACATATTACTGATGAGAAAGAAGACAGTTATATAGTATAATTTTAATAATTCTTACCATGGGGGGTAGTAGTCATGAAAGAACATTTGTTATGTACATAATCAGTTTAAATTCTTAAATGTGATACATTATCCCCTAGGGGCTTAAATGAGTAGTGTAATTGGAGGCTGTGTATATACATGTAATTAAGTGTGGTGGGTTACAAGGCAATGTTTTGGAAAAAGTCTACTTCTCAGTGTGATCAGTCATCAAAGAACAATTGTTATGTACAGAATCAATGTATGTTTTAAAATGTAATACTTTATCCCCTAGGGGGTAGAATGAGGAGTACAATTGCAGGCTATGTATTTAAATGTACTTAAGTGTTAATTGTGTCTTCTAATTAAAGCAAGTATTTCTTTTAATGTGTTACTTCTTGAAGGCTTTGTCAAAGACATCATAGTAAAATGAACTTGTGTGAATTATTGGTTGATGCATTTCTGTTTACTATCTTCACTCATTGTAGTTGTTTTGCTAAGAGGTCATGGTATATGTCTGGCAATTGTGTATGGCCTATCATGATTTTGTAGCAGCATACTGTTCACATATTATTTGGACTGGGGGTGCAGATGTGAGTGTCATAGGTCCTTTTGTATCCAACTGTGTATGCTGCCCCAGTTATGGGTGGTCTATCAGTAGCATATGTTTGTATGGGCATTTAGATACATGTATGCATATATATGTATTTATATATATATATATATATATATATATATATATATATATATATATATATTTATACACTTCAGTATTTCCTGGTAATATAGCTATATATTGTTATACATATGTATGTATCTCCACACATATCTATCTATTCATCTATATATGTAAATATTTTTTTCATATATATATATATTTGTGGATAATCATTTCTCATTGCACAGTGTGCCATTTCTATTGTAAACCGACTGTACTGCATGATATATTGAAAAAGACATCCTGATATCTTACAGCTAAGATGGCCGAATGATAAATTGCTGTGACTATGGTGTATAGCATTCTTGGGTTCAAGACTGCATGCAGTTGATTATTTTATTGCTGGCCAGAAGCTGGGCTGTTGTATACAGAGAGATTAAGGCATTTTTAAGCAGTTGTAAGCAGGTTTGCTTGGGTCTGCATGGCACTAAGTGGCACTATAACTGATAGGCGCTTAAACGGTGTAGGCTTCACTTACTGATGCTTACCAGTGTGCAGATATGCTTAGCAGAGCTAACCACTGGTTATCACTTACATTTAAGCAATGTGTAAGCCTACTAAGCATAGCTCAGCCTGATAAACATTGCTCATCTTCCAGCCTCATAAAATAGCAGAGTAATGACATCATGTATTAAGTTTATTTAATGTCCAACCATGCACATCTGTATGCAGAGCTGGGACTCTGAGTAGTATGCTATCTTGTTCTTGGTGTTTCAGCTGTATGTTTTTTTATGCATCTCCTATTAGATATTTATATGATATTCTTATATTAACTGTAGAGTACTATGTTTTTGCCCATGTCATTGAGGACTGCTGTGATGTAGTAATGGCATACTTTTCAGTTTCAGATTTCATCCCTTCAGGACATTCATGCTAATGCATAACATGCTTGCTGTCCACTTCCTGTCTGTCCTCTGTGCAGATGTGCAGATGTCATATATTGCTAAGACCATACAACTATGTAGCTGCCCACATAGTTTTGTGCTGTGGGCCTGGGCAAAGCTGCTAGTTCCAACAAATGGGGCATCTGTCATGTGGGCCTTGGCCCTTTTACTTGTCTGTGTGAGGGACATTACAGAGGTGGTGTGTTACAGATTCACAGACAGTAGGTGGGAATACTTCACAGGACAGGACATCTGGAGACAACATAACAACATGGGAGACGTATATCCAGGACTATTTGCAGATTCTATGTCATCATCAGTGCAGTTATACACATGGTGGGTTGATAGGTTGATAGGGTTTGTGTGGACATGCATTGAGTTGCATGAGTGACTTCACATCTGACGGTGATATGTCTCTGACATATCTCTCCACTGGCATGCTGTCCACAGACTGGCCACATGTTTGCATATATGTTTTGTCTGTTTCCCAGGCAGTTGTTGCCCTTGGAAAATCAGTCAGGGACTATGGAGACAGTAGTTAGCAAATACTAAACTTCATTGATATTACTGCCTTCATATTCCTCATAAAGGATATGTTACAACAAACCAAGTAACATCAGAAAGTGTCTAAATTCCTGACACCAATATATCCAGTCTACACCTGTGTTTGTGCCTCTGTCCCCAAATGATGTCAGGCTTTGTCCAGATCTCATGCACTATGAGGCTCAGACATATTTAGTAGCATTATTTCTTGGCTTCATTCCTCATACCATCCCAGTGATGTAGTAGACCCATAGATATGTTACAGAGAAGAGGCCATAGATATCAGCCCTGTGCTTGTACATTTTGAGATGAACTGTACATTTGAGAGGTCTGTGCATGTCTGGCCATTGTTGACAGACTGTCAGGATTGTGTACATGTCATGTGTACATGTTATTTCAGCTGTATGTGGAGGAGTGGATAGATGTAAGTGTTATGACTCCTTTTTTATCTGACTGTTCATACTA